>NC_074667.1:28120670-28420670 GCF_029448725.1 Salvelinus fontinalis
GTCTAGTGTTAGGGCAAAAAACAAAACATGCACCCTTTGGCGTCCCCAGGACTGAGTTTAGGAAACGCTGGATTAACCTGTCTAAGAGATCAGTGAAGTCTGACTTGACACAACTTAACGCAGTAAGGTCGGGCTTCTCATTGATGTTAAACTATCATTAAACAATCTAATCGCCACTGGGAGTGGGTGTATTTATAAAATACCACACCTGCGATACTTCTTTAAGCCAAAAACAATATCTTCATTTCAGTTGATCTCCCACCCATCTCTTTGTGGGTGGGGCGTCCAGGGGTGAGAGTAGGTAATAGCTGGGATCCACCTCCCACCTGACACACTTTGCTACAGAGGACACCATTACCGACCACACCACCACGGAACACCTGAGAGGAACCACACCGAGGTCCTCACCCCAGACAGAGCACCCCAGGCTGGGTAGCGTCCTGCCTGTCTTCCCCCCTGAGCACCTGGAGGCCTGGTACTAACTGTGGAGGACCCTGAGTATCACCTGTTCATCTGAAGGTAAGATGGAGAGAGTAGAATGAAGACATCCGCAATGGAGAAAACACATTTGACTTTCTGGAGTACGTACGATTCCATGCAAATAAATTCCATGAACTGGGACATGTGACATGTAAATAATGCAGGGTGAAGACGTATTTTGTGTGGCCCGGCCACACAAAATACGTCTTCACCCTGCATTATTTACAGGGTGAATATTCACCCTGCATTATTTACAGGGTGAATATCTACAGTAAATATAAATGATTTGTTCAATATTTTCTGTCATTAGGTTATACCCAATGTAAAAACCAATGTAAAAACTCAATGGACATCATCGTCTGCATTGTACATGATGCTTTAATATTTAATATGATCTCTTGTGTTAGGTTCTTTGATAATGTGTAGAATATAGATAGTAGAATATAGATAGATCATCTAAAGTCCTATAGATGATATTCATGGCATTGTACTTGTGAATAGTAAGTCATTATAACTATGCATGTATTACTGTGTATATATTCTAGCTAAGTCCTAATACTTTGAATGCAAAGACAAGCTCATCATACATGATTCCTCATCTTTACTTCACTCTGGGGTAGTTTTTCCCCAAGCACTACAGGGACACAGCGTGCCGATGGTGGTGTGTGTGTCTGTTTGTCTATGGGTCTCTGTGTGTTAATTTTCACTTCAAAAGACATATACAACTGTCAAAGTTACATACAATAACTCTCACCTTCAAATGCTTAAGTGGTTTTGTCAGACTTTCCAAACTGTCTCTGGGAAACCCAACACTGGCTTAACGAGAGGGGAATTCCTCGTCTCTCTCTCTCGCTCTCTCTCTCTCTATTTCTACTTCTCTCTTCCTCTGTGCAGCAGCCAGGGATGCAAGTCTCGTGGAGAGAGAGAAAGAGAAGCCGAAAAGGAGGGAGGAGGAGAGGGATTAGAAGATATTTCAAGATTATTGAGGAAAATTACCGTTCTGCCCACAACGTTAACGCTTTCATGTTCATTGTTGCTTCTCAGATCAATTGACTTTTGATTTAAAATAAAGTAGAAGTAGAGGAGAGTGGGGTATGTTGAGCCATGTCTTACATTCAGCATCACTACGTCAAGCTAAATATAGTATTCCTTCTAACAACGATATCTACATATATTTCAGGATGTTGTGTATCCCTGGAAATAATCAGAATTCATGTAAACGTAACATTTTTTAAATAGCTTGTCCAAGAAAAGTCATCTCTTGGCACGACTTTTAGTCAGGGACAGGGAGGGACAGGGTAAATTGAGCCGCCTTGGGGCAAGTGGGCTATGGTGTTCTGTGACAGTGAGGTGATGATGCTAGTAGGTCAAAGGTTAATTCATGGTATTGGGGTGTGGTATATTTGAAATGTATGCCTACATTCAGATATAGATCCCCCTGTTCAATATCTCTTCCATTTCTTGACCAATAATCTGGGACAGGGATGCTGTTTACATGTACCAATTCGTAGGCAAATTCTCTGCATTTCAGGCTACTAAGCCCATGAAACTGGTCTGTGAGATTCTTGACATGATTAGCAAGCTCCAACTCCATATCATCAGCTAAACCCTTGCGTACCTCTGCTACTCTATCATAGCTTCTCTTTCGCACAGGTACATGTTTGTTTTCTTTTTTGTCAACGTGCATATTCAGTTTCACTGTCTAGGGTTCCTACCAATTGGTGACAGATTTTCATGCACCTAATTCAAAAATATACATTAAAACAATATGAACATTTTCACACCAGATTGACTTGTTGCGGATATGAGGCTGTGTGTGATGTCGTAGTGCACATACAAATAACTTTTGCGGTTACATTTCCATGTACCGAATAAAAATAAAAATAAAAGTTAAATGAGTTTTAATGCATTTTCAACTCTACTGATGACTTTGTCACGAAAAATGTTGCTTTATAAAGCTAATGTGGCCACTCTGGATTGGTCTTTGCATGCTCGCCAACAGCTCGTTTCTACAGTGTGGGTGTAGCCTACATTATGAGATTATTATGGACAAAAGAGCAAGAATGTTTTATTTGTAAAATGGCAGCGAAGCTACAATCATCATGTCACCAGAATAAGACCCTCGATATTTATTGGAAAGGAGCATCAAGCTCATCAGCGTTTTTAGTCATGAATCTTGTTCTGGAGGCAGCTCTGCAAAGTGGTCACTAGCTGGCACATAAAAATTCGATTTTAAACCTAACCTTGACCCTAACCTTAACCACACTGCTAAGCCTAATACCTAACCCTAACCTTAAATCATTTTCATGACTTTTTACAACAATGGACAATTTTGACTTTGCACCTGACCTATCTAAGTGGTAATCGCTCAGTTCTGCCTCCAGGAGAAGATTTCTCGCATAATTAATTTGAGACGCAAAAAAAAATCCCACCTTGTCTAGCGTGTTTTGTCGACATTTGTCAAGTTTACCGACAACTGTGCTGTGTCCATCAAGCCTGTCGTGAAATGTTTTATCCAACATGTACTTTACTCACATAAAAAGGTTGGATGGAAACCTGGTTATTCAGTTTTAAAATATCCATCCCTTGCTGCTGCTCAAATGGACTTATTCCCTTTTCTCCCTTCCTTGACTGCTCTCTCAAGAACCTCAAGCAGGTTGTTTTACGTTTCTATACACAGGGCATGATGATGTTTGCTCTGCAACAATAAAAATGCACTATCTTGAGTTCATATGCATGACATATTGCAGGCATACTATGCATAAAACGGACAAAATCTAATCTTAATTTATATGGGGTATGGTGACCATTGGCTCAACTTACGTCATGGCCATTGGCTCACCTTATCCTAAGGCAAACATTTTGACTATATTAGCCCACACAGCTACAAGGATGCACTTCATGCTAGGTTTAGAACCTCATATTGTAGCTATAGAGACCCCAGCGGATATATAAAGCAATCTACTTTGGTTTAGATACAAGCATCATGAAACCTATAACACAATAAATAATTGAAGTAAAAAAAAAATTTAACCTAACTTGCTTACCACTTTTTTTCATGTGGTTTCTTCCTTCACAGACTCCATGAAATGATGACCTCATCCTAAATATTTTGTCACATGATACATTTTGTGTATGGTTTCCTCGAAACAAGGGGTGGCTCAACTTACCCCACTCTCCTACAATAAAGCCCAGACAGTAGTCTTGGATTTGCGTAGTTTCAGTGTGATTGTGAATGTTCTGATATTCAGGTAACGGGTAAAGATCTTCCTTTTGATTTCTTAGCACAAAGTGCAGCTATCTAATCCCTTACCTCTGAAGTGTATATAGCCTCATTACATCTTTAAATACATGCAACAGTCATTATTATCTTCAAAACCTCCTGTGTTTGATTAGGGCGGCACATTTAACTAAGTTCTAACCTTTCATCCGGTCTTAATTCACTTCCACAGATCTACAAGAGGAGAGTGTTTGATGATGAAGCTCCACCTTGTTTCTCCTTCTACTTGAGGCGAACAAGTTCAGCAGAAAACTGGATGCCACAAGTGGAGGAAACTCACAACTCGCTGCTCCTATTCCTTATCCATCCATTTGTCTTAAGAGTTTCTCTCTCTCTGTTCATTTTCACCATCACCATGAGTGCTGTCTTCTCCCACCCCTTCGTAGACCAGCGGCCCACCTACCTAAACAGAGGCAGCAGCCTGCCGTATGGTCTGTCTCCCTCTAGTGGCTACTCTGAGAACCGCCCAAACACCCACTCCGACCGCCTCCACTCTGGCTCTGACCCTCTGGCCCACACAGTGCCCTTCCTCCTCTACCCCACCACAATGGACCCTGGAGGCCTCTATGAAGCCTCGTTCCGGGGCCCCGGAGGCCCCAGTCTCCTCCCGTACCTGTCCCCATTCCACCACGGGCACTTTGGGGTGTACGAGTGCCCCTTCGAGCCAGCGTTCATCCAGAAGCGTAACGAGCGGGAGCGTCAGAGGGTGAAGTGTGTGAACCAGGGCTATGCCAAGCTGAGGGACCACCTGCCAGGGAGTGCCAGTGAGAAGAGGCTCAGTAAAGTGGAGACACTGAGGGCAGCAATTAATTATATTAAATACCTGCAGGGGCTGGTGGAGGGGCAGGGTAAAGGCAGAGAGGTGTATGAGGGGGGACAGGTGTGCCACAGCCCCAGTTCTGCCCACCGTAGGACGGAGGACTCGGACCACAGCAATGGGGGGTCACCTCGCTCTCTCTCAGACTCCTCCTCTTCCTCAGCGGGGAGAGACTGTGAGGAGTCAGCGGGCTCTGGGACCTAGATGATTGTGGGTAGTGTAGTTTGTGAGCGAGACTGTGGATAGACGTTTGTGGATTGAGGTAGGACTTCCCTCTCTCCAAGGACTGCTCACGAAAAGATCAAACCCTGAGTACAAAGATATATAATTTAAGACTTTTCCAGTAGATACTATGTTTTATATTGGCAATGTGTCTTGTTTTTTTTTGCCACTGAAATGTTTTACCAAACCCCTTTCAGAAGCTGATTATGTTAAAGAAGATGTCATGAACACTTCAGATTTGAAGATAAACACCTGAAACTCAGAAAGCAATCCCAGCTAGCACATAACGTTCTGAGAACAGCTCTACGTTTTTAGAGCTTGGTGAGACCGTGGTTGTCCTATGGTTATTTTGCACACAACCTTCCATCAACTCTTTGGGAATGGTGTATAGTTGTTTGGCTTTGGAATAGTCTCTGCTAATTTGAGGAACTTGATAAAAGAAAATCTTAGTATTTCATTATATTAAAAGAAAGTTTCCGAAATGGTCAAACAGGGTTACATTTCATTTCAATTTTGGTAATTATCTTGGAATGTTCTCTAAATGTTCTCTAACTGGTTTGACATTGGGAATGTTCTCAACTAGTTCAGAGAATGTTGAGAAACAATGTTCTTCTGTGGGAATTTTAGTACTTTAGCATAGCCTTTCTTACAGGTTTCCTCATGGTTCTATTTAAAGTCACGGTCTCAAATTGTTCACGAGAAAGTGTAGAAAACTTTCCATAAAAAAAAACACAAAAACATTTGATGCTGAGAACATATACATTCCATATACATTCCATTCTCGGCCTCAACAACAACAACAACTCTCTCTATCCACTATCCTGTTAAGTGTGTTCAGGTGTGTTGGCTGCGCCCACTAATTGGCCATACCTGATCTTATTGAGTGCTTTTTTCCTTTGAAATGGGGTAGGTTTGAACAGGCTAAAATAAAAAGCCTTGTATGCATAAAAAAACAAAGCATGCTAGCTCCATTCTGGTGGAGCAGTAGACTCATTCCATAGAGAAGAGTAGAGAAGAGAAGATTATAGGTTTGAATCTCACTAAATATATATTTTTAATCATAAATATGTTTTCATGATTAATGCCTAAGGAAAGGAATTTCCATGTGTCCTAATTGTGCTTGGATTTCAAGAATTTAACCCAAAATAAACTAGCAGTGTTATTAAAATACTTTCAGTGAAAGTTTTAAGGAAGTTATTCAAAAACCTCAAAATAACCTATAATTTCAGTTCTCAGAGCGTTAACAAAACCTCCCAGGAAAACGTTCAAGGAACCAGATTAAAATGTTCTCAGAACCTCACTGCAACCTAAAAAGAAACATTCCCAGAACAGTCAAAATGTTCACTTCTGTTCTCAGAACGTTTAAAAAACGTTCAGTTCCTACAACCAATGTGAAACTAAAAACATACGTTTCCACAACTTCCAAGGATCCAAATGTGTTAATTGGGACGACTTCAAGTATGCAATGTTTATTGTGTTTCATAATGAGAAACTGACCATTGTAGCAGCACATTACTGTTATCAAATGAAACTGCATTTCCCAAAACAAACTGTAGTTAATTCTATTACAGCGCATGATATCTTTTGGAAATTTCAGGTGATATTAAGTCACACAACTGGTAATAAAGAAATATGATTCCTCTTTTCACGAATACAGTTTTTGGAAAAGAAACAGATTCTACAATGGGACAACTGATACTTGGATGCAATTTCTTGGGGCAGTTAAACAGTATTCATAATGGTGTTAATCTAATTAGTCTAATTTGCTATAATACTGTAGTTCACCATAATTGTGCTCATTCCTCAGACCTGAGGCCTGTCATTAACGTTTGGTTGCTGTGTTTGGGTTCTATATATGCAAAGCCTTTCACAAACCCTGTTATATAACACAAAGCATTGGGCATGATAGAGCACAAATTGATACCATAAATAGTATTTGTTTCATCATAAGAGTCACCAACTGTTGACACAGATCTCACTGGCAATAATTCACAGACACGTTTCCCACCATCGACTCCATTCCATTATGTTAACTCTACTCCCAAACATACATGTCAGAGGTCATGAAGGGTTCGGTCAACAAATGAGGAGACACCCCAACTCCGTTGTGCATTGTAGTAGCCATCATGTCTGTGAAGGCCAATAAAAAATTATTGAAAGTCAAATAGCACAACCAATGTCGGAGTCTCGGTGTTACGACCAATGACAGGACATCACTCCAACCCTGTTAGCCAATGACACAATATTACTATAGGGCCGACAACAACATAGTACATGCCTTACACTGCCTTAACCTTCACTCTTGGTAAATGTGCCCCCCCTTCTGACACCCCCTCCCCAGAATGACACTCATTGTCTATATTTATTCTCTCCGCCGACCAACTGTTCCTCCAACCAATACACAGGCACAGGTCTGTCATCTCAGAAAGGGAGAGAGAGAGGGAGTTTGTGAGAGAGAGAGGGGGAGTGTGTGTGAGAGAGAGAGAGAGAGAGAGAGAGAGAGGGGGAGTGTGTGAGAGAGAGGGGGAATGACCGAGAAAGAGTACAGGGAGATATAGACAACGGAGAGGAGAGAGGAGTGTTGTGGAATAAATGAGTACCTACCCAGCAATTTATGAAGAGGACCAGTAGAACCTGGACTAGCTGAGCAGGTGAATTGCTAGCTGACCTGGTGGAATACAGCACTGAAAGCAACCATCTTCACTTGGACCAGTATCTGGACGACCAGGTCAAGTTGGGGGTACAATAGCTGGCTGGCTGAAGAGGCCATTTTAGCACCATCTTCACTTCCTCCAAATTCCCCAGGTAGTGCCAAGATGGCGGAGAGTGGCGGCGAGCCTAACCTGCAGTCCTACATTATGGACGAGGAAACTCTGAAGAGGAAGCAGAAGGAGAAGCTGAAGAAGCTCCTGGCCACGGGGGGAAACCCTCGGCCCGCACGCTCCCTCTTCTTCCTCACCCTGAAGAACCCCTTCCGCAAGGCTGCCATCAACATTGTGGAATGGAAGTATCCTTTAGGGGTCAGGGGTCAAGGTTCAGGGGTTAGAGGTCAGGAGGGTGTGGTAACAGGAGACGGTTGTCACTAGATAACCATGCTCAGAGTTGTGTGTAGAAATTAAGTAGCCTGGTCCCAGATCTGTTTGTGCTGCCTTGTCAACACAGCACACACAGGCTAGATAAGAAAGGTTTGGCCATTGACTTTTAAACCATGAAGCATGGTCAAGCTGTTAGAAATAATGGGAACACAGTGCGTTCATACCATAAATGTCTAACCTGGCCAGATAGTGAAGCCTGTCTGTGGATTGGCGATATAGCAAATTATTGTTTATGACATTGATACATTTGGTCTTGTATTATTGGTCAATGCAACCCAACAGTGTTTCCCACATCGTGCCCCAAGCCCAGTTTCTATTGAGGTCATGGATAGCAACTGAGTTAAGGCTTTGTGTATTTGGTGGATGACAGATAAGTATTTAAACAGCTAATCAAATGGCTACCTAGACTATTTTCATTGCCCCCCCCCCCCTTTTTTTATGCTGCTGCTACTCTGTTTATTATCTATCCATAGTTACTTTAACTCAACCTTCATGTACATATTACCTCAATTACCTCAACTAACTAGTGCCCCCGCACATTGACTCTGTACCGGTACCACCTGTATATAGCCTCGCTAATGTTATTTTACTGCTGCTCTTTAATTAATTGTTTCTTAAATGTTTTAATTTTTACTGATCTATTTTTTTACTTAACACTTATTTTTCTTCAAACTGCGTTGTTGGTTAAGGGCTTGTAAGTAAGCATTTCATTGTAATGTCTACCTACAGCTGTTGTGTTCGGCAAATGCAATTTGATTTGATTTGATTTGTTTTGAATGGGTGGTAGCAGCAGAGCGTCTGGGAACAACTGTTTCAGGGATCTGAGGAAAATGGCTGCCTTCGTGACGAGTCAACACTTTATAAAGCACCTCCCGTTGAGCCTCGTATTGTTTTGTATTGAATAAGGTGACAGACGGCTGGACCATATCTATGTATAGCCGTAGAGTTGTAACCACTCTGATATGCTCACACATTACAGTACAACACACATGTTATAACCATTGGACACAGCCCTTACATTTTCTGGTGGTCCAGTCCAGTATGCAGACATGCTGAACTGTAGAGTGGCTTGAGCACCAGAGCAACAGGTTGATAACTACGGGTTTCAGAACAACATGCAGTAGCATCAGGGTAGAGCGGAGACGACCCATATTGGGCGGTGACAGGAACACAACATAGAGTACATTTCTGTTAGAATCATCTTGTAAATGCAAATTGTCTCGAGGACAAATCCACCACAGCTCAGAATCACAATTTAACCGTGTGCGTACCATAGAATCCCACATCCAAGGATACAGTTCTGTTTTGGTAGTGAGTAATGACTGTGGCTGCAGTAATGGTCCACTGAGATATTATAATCCAGTGAAGCTGTTGATGAACATTTTTTGACACGTAAAATATGAGTTTATTAAAGCGGCGGTGGGATGATATTCCTGGGGATGGACAGACAGCTGTCCTCCCACGTCACAGCCTAAAAACAGACGCGCTAAGCTAAGAGAATGCTGCCTCAGACACGGACTGGTGGTGGAATTGGGTACTGCAGTCTGAGAGGGGAACAGCATGACGACTATAATATTTGTTTTATTTAACTAGGCAAGTCAGCTAAGAACAAATCCTTATTTTCAATGATGGCCTGGGAACAGTGGGTTAACTGCCTTGTTCAGGGGCAGAACGACAGATTTGTACCTTGTCAGCTCAGGGATTCAATCTAGCAACTTTTCGGTTACAAGTCCAACGCTCTAACCACTAGGCTACCTGCCACCCCCCAATGAAGTTGCAGTTGATTATCCATGGTATTACCCTGATTAAGGCTTTGTACTATTACACACCCAGGAGTGCAACATTGCACAGCATTGACCGTTTTGAATGTGCTGTACTGAAGGGACCCAGATATTTGAACTCGCCACCATCTTTACCACAGGTGCCTACATAAATAGATCCGATTATCTTCTAACTGACCCATTGTTGGCCTCAAATGTCTTCCAGTGTGTTTTCGATACCCTTGGCTATATGGGGAAGTCCCTATTGAGGGGTTGCACATACTGTACATCAGTTAAACTGAAATAGACTCACTTTATCGATATGTTTGACATTTTGTCATTCAGATGCATGGCCAATATTGCTAGTTATGGTTACTCTGTCAATAGTCATCCTGTAACTGATACCAAACTAGCACGAGTGCTAGTTTTCTGGAATATGAAGTCTACAGTGGCATGTTAAACCATACACCTTATGGTTATTTAGATAGTGAACGTTGTCTAATAGGTGGGTGAGGTTGAAAGATCTCACTGAGATCCATGTGTACTTCCTGTGGGCATTGAATGGTGGAATAGCTATCCATATCCATCCATATCGCTTGGTTAGGTAACATCAGCTTGAATAAGAAAGGAAAATACCCCCACACAGTATCTTATTTTAAAAGACACTATTAAAATGATATTATTTCCTACACCCTGCAGTTCTGTGATCTGCTGGATGTGTATAATGTCGCTTGAACCTTTCCTGAGCGTTCCCCATCAGACCATTTGAGATCATCATCCTGCTGACCATCTTTGCCAACTGTGTGGCCCTGGCTGTGTTCCTGCCCATGCCTGAGGAGGACAGCAATAACACCAACAGCAACCTGGTGAGTCTGTACCCAATACACACCATCTCAAATGGATTGAAAGTGATGGAGATCGTAATACTGCTAGTTGTGGGGTTCTATTTCAAATACTTGTTTTGATGTCTCACTATGGGATTTGCTGTCGGAGATAGACAGGTAGAGTGGCGAATGAGGTGAGTCCCTACCTCTTTATAAGGTGGCACTCGCCCCACTCTCTGGTCATTCTCACTTTCTTCCTTGTGAATATCCCTACCCTCTCTGAAGCTCTCCTCAGCACAACTTGACCCCTGTCTTCTTGCTTAACTGTTCTCAGGCGAACCGCGAGGTTACGCTGCCAAACGTAGGACCTCAGCTCTCGCCCTTTGTGTTGAGTACTGACTGAAAGGAACGTTTTTACTTTAGAATAGAATTCTAATTCTCCGGTTGCAGCTAGCGTCACACGGCTAGCTACTGAGACTTGGCTAGCGCAAGCCACAAGGCCTAGCTAATCCAGCTAGCTTGCTGTAAGGCCAGCTAAGCACCACTTGCTTTTCTACCTGCAAGGGTAAAAATGGCTAGCTCTCCTTTCTCGTTTAGCTCAACCTGTGTTCACTCATTTTGTGTTGACTAAACGGACCAATCCAGCCTCACAAGCGTGGCGCTCAAGAGACTGCCATGCTTGTGGTCACCGACAGAATACGCTGCAACACACTCTTCTTCATGTTAGGCGAACGCTAGCTAGCTACAACTAGCTTCGCAGCTACACACGGCTAGCACTCTCCTAACCCGAGTTTACAAACGTTTTGTTTTCTTCTCTGAGTTATGTAACCTGCTACCTGAGCAGGGCCGCTGCCAAAGCACCGCATACCGTGTCCATGCGGGGCCATGATTGCAGTCAAGGATACACACTCTTTGTGTATCACCTGCTTGGTGGTTGAGCATGCCAAAGCAGCACTCACTAACCCTGAGTCCTGTGTGCGTTGTAGGAACTAAGACCTGCCTCAAACAGACTGTTCTCCCTTACAGCCTGGGGGCAATAAGCCTAACTCTTAACCCCAAACCTCCTTGGTTGAGGCTATGGATGGTTTTGAAACCTAGCAGTTGGGAAGGGGGGAGGGGACATCTCGAGGCCCTCTAGCACCCTAAGCAATGCATCTTTTTCCAGACAAAAAATGTCCGGCTCACCTGCAGGTGGGCAGCGACCAGGCTCAATATTGAGTGGCCTGCGCCCATAGGGCGCGAAAGGGACTGGCTCAATGAGAGGGGGCTCCTTTCTGACACCGTCCCAGGGAAACAACTCCTCCCAGCAGGCCACTCCACAGGTGGAGAAAGCAGATTTCCCTGATGCTCTGATTGAGGCTAAGGAACGGTTTTGGCCGGCTGTCACCGCCATGTGGCAGAAGTGCGAACATTGAAAGAAGGAAGGCGAAGCCTTCAACTTCTGCCTGCCCTGCAGATCCGGGTACCGTGGCTACCTGGTCTACCCTTCCACAAGCCATGGCTTCGTGGCAGGGAGAGGGCAACACACTGGCTCCAGCGGTAGAGAGGGGCAGCCAACAGTTCACACCATGTCCTGATCTGTTCCCTCTCAGGTGGAGCACAGACTTTCCCCCCACATCACTATGGGGGAGAAGCACATCTGTGCTCCTAAAACCCTATCCCCCGTGCAACGGCTCATTCCTATGCGTCCACTCACAGGGAAGACGAAGGGAGCGCACTCAACCACCAAGTGCCTTCCTTGCCACAGCTCTCCCCTCAATCCATCTTGCCAAGGGCACAGAACAAAAATACAACAAAAGGGCGCCTCGCCATGAAGCCACCAGAGGGCGCTTCGTCAACACTGGTGAGCAAGAGTCATCTAACTTGTGGGCAACTCGCTGCAAGAGCAGGGAACTGCAAAATGTGCAGTCCAGCCCAGGGTCTTGTCCGCAGTTAAAAGGGGTACAGACTGCAGTTTGCTATGAAGCCACCCTTTTTCAATTGAATTCTAAATTCAGTAGCAAGTGACGACTCAGCTCGCTCAACATTTTGCCTCGCTCTATTCCTCAATGCAACTTGTTCACTTCAGTCGACCTACAAGACGCTTATTTTCACAAGTATTCTGTCAGCAGACAGAAGGTTTTCTCAGGTTTGCCTTTCAGTGCTTGGTAACACTTTATTTGGACAGTCCATCTGTAGATACTCTACAGACTATCTACAGACAATCAGTAATATTTAAACTATCTCTAACCCTAACCTTAAACCTTATCCTAAATCTAAACTTAACCTTTACCCAAATCCTAACCTTATACTTAACCCTTACCCTAACCCCTATTCTAAACCTAACCCTAACTGTAACCTTAGTAAGCAGCTGCTTACCAAGAGATAGCTTGTTGATAATTTGACGATCTGTAGAGCATCTACATTATAGACTATCCAGGATCCTCATAAAATAAAGTGTGACCCAGGGTAAAGCCAACGAATACCTCTCTGGCCCCTTCGGGCTAGCGCTAGCTCCCCGGACGTTCAGCAAGTGTGTGGCGGATCAGAGGACTCAGAGTCTAAGCATCCATAGACAATTACCTCCTTTGCTTCACGACACAGGCGCAAGCAGTACAGGACATGGCTTCCCTAGGGTTCAAATTCAACCAGGAAAAGAACTGCCAACACAGAGAATAGAATACCTAGGTGTCAAGCTGGACGACGATACGACTCTGGTGGCATACATCAACCGCCAGGGCGGCTCTCGCTCTCTGCATCTACACAGACTAGCTGTCAAGATTATTCTGCGGAGCAGAGCACACCTCCTTTTACTACGTGTGACTCATGTCCCGGTGGTACTGAATGTAGAAGCGCACTTGTTGTCCAGAGGGAATCCCCTGTACCTGGATTGGAGACTCCATCGCCCAGTGGAGAACCAGATCTGGGTGAGATATGGACGAGCCACCACAGATCTCTTCGCATTGCACAAAGATGCGCACTGCCCGTTGTTCTTTGCGCTGGCAGGAGACTCACTACTAGGGGTTGACGCGCTGGCACACCCTTGGCTAAGGGTGATGCTCTATGCCTTTCCTCCTCTAGGCTTGATACTCCCTACTCTAGTCAGAGTGAGGGAACAAGGCTTATCCCTCGTCTTGGTAGACCCTTGATGGCCAGGGAAGCTCTGCTTCTTCTCCAAGCTAATGGAGAGATTTTCCACCCTCACCCAGAAACCCTGGCCCTTTGGCCCTGGCCCATGAATCTGAATGCGACAGGCTTGCCACTCAGAGTCAGTGAGACTATCCAGAGTGCCAGAGCACCTTCTACACGCTCACTGTAACAGGACCTTCTGGAGAGAGGGAAGGTTTTCTCCACTGTAACGGTCTATTTAGCAGCTATCTCTGCCTACCATATAGGCTTTGACAACAACACAGTAGGGGGGCATCCCCTGTTATGTCGTTTTAGGAAGGGTGCGTCACTTACAGTATGTCCAGTCTCCAAGCCTTTAGCACCGTCTTGGGACCTGTCTATTGTGCTTGAGGTTATTTCACAGCAACCTTTCGAGCTGCCGGAAAGCGTGGATATGATATCTCTCCTTCAAAACCACTTTACTGATTGTCCTTAAGTCTGCAAGGCAAGTGAGTGAGCTGCACGAACTGTCAGTCCACCATTCGTGCCTACAGTTTGCCCCGGGGTTTTCACCAGTGGTGGAAAAAGTACTAAATAGTCATACTTGAGTAAAAGTAAAGATACCTTAATTTAATAGAAAATGACTCAAGTAAAAATGAAAGTCTAAAAGTATTTGGTTTTAAATATACTTAAGTATCAAAAGTAAATGGAATTTCTCAAATGTACTTACGTATCAAAAGTAAGATTTTATACCATACAAACAGGGGCACACTCCAACACTCAGACATCATTTACAAACGAAGCATTTGTGTTTAGTAAGTCCGCCAGATCAGAGGCAGTAGGAATGACCAGTGATGTTCTCTTGAAAAGTGTGTGAATTGGACCATTTTCCTGTCAAAATGTAACGATTACTTTTGGGTGTCAAGGAAAATGTATGGAGTAATAAGTACAATATTTTCTATAGGAATGTAGTGAAGTAAAAATTAAATTTGGCAAAATATAAAATAGTAAAGTAAAGTACAGATACCCAAAAAAACTACTTAAGTAGTACTTTAAAGTATTTTTTACTTAAGTACTTTACACCACTGGTTTTCATAAGGTGACTTTGTTACATAACCCCACCTTTATGCCTAAAGTGAGCAATACTTATAATTGTCATAGAATAGAATCAAGTATTTGAACGTGAACTCAAAGTTACTTGCGTAACACCGGTTCTCTGAGAATACGAGTGCGACGTCTCACCTCATGTCCCTGCTCGCAAGAGTGCAAGGAAGAGAGACATGCTTGAGATTGGCCAGAGGGTGGGGCGAGTGGCACCTTATAAAGAGGGAGGGGCTCACCTCATTCGCCACTCTACCTCTCTGCCTCCGACAGACATTGTGTGATTGGTTCTTCGGTAGTGATGCGACTTTCCAGCGAATCCCATAGTGAGACATCTCCCTCATATTCTCAGAAAACCGGGTTACTCTAGTAACCTTGAGTTTTCCTCATGAAGCTTCCTCGCCTGTCATGAAAACACAGAACATGTGTGAGTGTACATATGTGTCTGAATGCGTAGTGAGCACTGTACTCATACCTCGATCATGGCGGTGAATGACCTGATTATTTCATGGTCCTGCTGCTAACTGGTCACTGTTCTGTTGTATGAGCACAGTTCATAAATCAAGCAGACTGGGATCTGGAGCCTAGTGTAGTCACCTTGACTTTTGATGGGCACAAAGGCCTGGATGTCTGGCGTAATCCAGTTTGACATCTGATCCAGCAGCAAGTGCTAGAAAGTTGACCTGGTTTGTTTTTGTGGGCCAGATGCCAGACTGGCCACATGGAACTAACTGCTGTCCAACTCTGATAGTTCTGCTCATTTGGAGTTTTGTAACACTCTCTGGAAAGGATCATGAAATCAACCACAAAATGCCCATATTACAAATGGGTTGACAGATATTTCTGTATCTGAGTGACCCCAATCCGGAGATAAAGATAGAGGGGACGTTCCACCGATTCGGTGCCTTATGAGAAGTGTGTATAACATGGTAAAAAAAAGTTTGATTTCACCTAATTTTAAAATTCTGTCATAAAGAGCACATGTTCAACGTAATATAATATAATAATTTAATATAATATCACGTTTTCCCATCTCAACAGGTTAAATTAAAAAAGTACCTATAAAGTGCCAAATAAAGTAACATGGTTGAAGATTTCTGTAACAGTATTCCTCCTCCTCAACCGAAGAGGAGGAGTAGTGATTGAACCAAGGCGCAGCGGGTTGTGATGACATATTTATTTACAGAAAAGACGAAAAACACGAACTTGACTATAAACTAACAAAACGGAGTAGACAAACCTGGACATGCGAACTTACATAACACGCAGAACTCACGAACAGGAAAATGACTACACAAAAGACCAAACTTACAAACAAACCGAACAGTCCCGTATGGTGCGACAAACACTGACACAGGAGACAACCACCCACAACGAACACTGTGAAACAACCTACCTAAATATGACTCTCAATTAGAGGAAAACGCCAAACACCTGCCTCTAATTAAGAGCCATACCAGGCAACCCTTAAACCAACATAGAAACAGAAAACATAGAATGCCCACCCAAACTCACGTCCTGACCAACTAACACATACAACAAACTAACAGAAATAGGTCAGGAACGTGACATAACTCCCCCCTTAAGGTGCGAACTCCGGGCGCACTAGCACAAAGTCTAGGGGAGGGTCTGGGTGGGCATCTGACCACGGTGGTGGCTCAGGCTCAGGGTGAGGTCCCCACCATAGTCAATCCCAGCTTACATCTCCCCCTACAAATGACCACCCTCATATTACACCAACTTAATCTTTTGGGTAACATCGAGACAAGGGGCAGCACCGGGATAGAGGGATAGCTCAGGACAGAGGGATAGCTCAGGACAGAGGGATAGCTCAGGACAGAGGGATAGCTCAGGATAGAGAGGTAGCTCAGGATAGAGGGGCAACTCCGGACTGAAAGGCAGCTCCGGACAGAGAGACAGCTCTGGACTGAGGGGCAGTTCTGGATAAATAGCCGCTCTGGGCTGAGGGACAGCTCATGACTGGCTGACGGCGCTGGACGCTCATGGCTGGCTGACGGCTCTGGACGCTCATGGCTGGCTGACGGCTCTGGACGCTCATGGCTGGCTGACGGCTCTGGACGCTCATGGCTGGCTGACGGCTCTGGACGCTCATGGTTGGCTGACGGCTCTGGACGCTCATGGCTGGCTGACGGCTCTGGACGCTCATGGCTGGCTGACGGCTCTGGATGCTCATGGCTCACTGACGGCTCTGGCAGATCCTGTCTGGTTGGCGGCTCTGGCAGATCCTGTCTGGTTGGCGGCTCTGGCAGATCCTGTCTGGTTGGCGGCTCTGGCAGATCCTGTCTGGTTGGCGGCTCTGGCAGATCCTGTCTGGTAGGCGGCCCTGGCAGATCCTGTCTGGTTGGCGGCTCTAGCAGATCCTGTCTGGTTGGCGGCTCTGGCAGATCCTGTCTGGTTGGCGGCTCTGGCAGATCCTGACTGACGAATGGCTCTAGCGGCTCCTGACTGACTAACGGCTCTGACGGCTCGGGACAGACGGATGGCTCAGACGGCGCTGGGGAGACGGATGGCTCAGATGGCGCTGCGGAGACGGATGGCTCAGATGGCGCTGCGGAGACGGATGGCTCAGATGGCGCTGCGGAGACGGATGGCTCAGACTGATCCTGTCTGGCGGAAGGCTTTGGCTGCTCCTGTCTGGCGGAAGGCTCTGTAGGCTCATGGCAGACGGGCGGCTTTGCAGGCTCAATACAGACGGGCAGTGCAGGCGCCGTTGGGCAGACGGCAGACTCTGGCCGGCTGAGACGCACTGTAGGCCTGGTGCGTGGTGCCGGAACTGGAGGCACCGGACTGGAGACACGCACTTCAAGCCTAGTGCGGGGAGCAGGGACAGGGCACACTGGACTCTCAAAGCGTACTATATGCCTGGTGCGTGGTACCGGCACTGGTGGCACCGGGCTGAGTGCACGCACATCAGGACGAGCACGGGGAGAAGGAACAGTGTGTACAGGGCTCTGGAGACGCACAGGTGGCTTAGTGCGTGGTGCCGGAACTGGAGGCACCGGACTGGAGACACGCACCATAGAGAGAGTGCGTGGAGGAGGAACAGGGCTCTGGAAACGCACTGGAAGCCTGGTGCGTGGTTAGGCACTGGTGGTACTGGGCTGGGGCGGGGAGGTAGCGCCGGAAATACCGGACCGTGCAGGCGTATTGGCTCCCTTGAGCACTGAGCCTGCCCAACCTTACCTGGCTGAATGCTCCCCGTCGCCCGACCAGTACGGGGAGGTGGAATAACCCGCACCGGGCTATGTAGGCGAACCGGGGACACCATGCGTAAGGCTGGTGCCATGTAAGCCGGCCCAAGGAGACGTACTGGTGGCCAGATATGTAGAGCCGGCTTCATGGCGCTTGGCTCAATGCTTCATCTAGCCCTACCAGTGCGGGGAGGTGGAATAACCCGCACTGGGCTATGCACACGTACAGGAGACACCGTGCGCTCTACTGCGTAACACGGTGTCTGCCCGTACTCCCGCTCTCCACGGTTAGCCTGGGAAGTGGGCGCAGGTCTCCTACCTGCCCTTGGCCCACTACCTCTTAGCCCCCCCCCAAGAAATTTTTGGGTAGTACTCACGGGCTTTTCGGGCTTCCGTGCTAGACGGGTCCCCTCATAACACCGGTTCCCTTCTCCGGTTGCCTCTGCTCTCCTCAGTGCCTCCAGCTGTTCCCATGGGAGGCGATCCCTTCCAGCCAGGATCTCCTCCCATGTGTAGCAACCTTTACCGTCCAAAACATCCTCCCATGTCCATTCCTCCTTCTTGCGCTGTCCCTTCCTCCGATTACACCGCTGCTTGGTTCTGGCTTCATTTAGGTGGGTGGTTCTGTAACGGTATCCCTCCTCCTCTTCAACCGAAGAGGAGGAGTAGTGATTGAACCAAGGCGCAGCGGGTTGTGATGACATATTTATTTACAGAAAAGACGAAAAACACGAACTTGACTATAAACTAACAAAACAACAAAACGGAGTAGACAAACCGGGACATGCGAACTTACATAACACGCAGAACTCACGAACAGGAAAATGACTACACAAAAGACTGAACTTACAAACAAACCGAACAGTCCCGTATGGTGCGACAAACACTGACACAGGAGACAACCACCCACAACGAACACTGTGAAACAACCTACCTAAATATGACTCTCAATTAGAGGAAAACGCCAAACACCTGCCTCTAATTAAGAGCCATACCAGGCAACCCTTAAACCAACATAGAAACAGAAAACATAGAATGCCCACCCAAACTCACGTCCTGACCAACTAACACATACAACAAACTAACAGAAATAGGTCAGGAACGTGACAATTTCATCTCAAATCAGCCTCTTGACAGGAAGAATAGAAGCTTGTTTTGTGCAGCAGAGAGTGGCAATTGAATGCAAGCTTCACAACAACAAAAAATTAATTGTTAACACATTTCTAGCCTGTCTATATCAGTTTTCCACCACAAAACACCTTAAAAAATATTTAAGAAGGAATAATTACACCATATTAAAATGAGAGTTTAGTTCACACAGCAGGGTTGACCTTAAAATGGGGGACAGACGTTTATTAATCACGAATCACATGAAATAAATAATCATCTTCAGAAATGACTTTGTCACAGCAACAAGAAAACTATGGCTTTACAATGATGGTGAATGAGTGTGTGTGTGTGTGTGTGTGTTGGAAACCTAAAGATACATACTATAAATTGCGCTATAGGAATGTCCATGACATGCCAGAATCTAACCCAATGTCATTTAGGTTCACTCTGCTACAAGCAGTACAGTACAGCACTTTGAAACTTTATTGACAACACTGTTGTTGACGCTATAAAAGTCCCTGCACATGCCCTTTCTCCGGGGATCTGAATAGTCCTACCCTATTAAGTAATCAAGCATCAAATAGAACATAGCATTCCATGTTACCCATGGCCACTTGCTACAGTATCTATCCATCATCACCGACGTATGCCTATTTGCTTTCCTATGTATCGCTTGTCCATGCTCAAAATCACGTTTCAAGTTCAAGTTTAAGTTAATTTGCATTGTGGAGTACAACAGTATACAAACAGTATATTTCTTGCAAGTTAACAGACAGGGCGATGAGTGAGTGGGTGCCATCTTAGGGACCTCAGCTCTGAGGTGCCCAGTTGTTAATCAGTGGGGCCATTCTCTGGATGCCTGGCCGGTAATGGGAGAGGAGGAGAGACACAAATACACAGAACACCAGGGAGCTACTGAGCTGATGGATTTACCAAGCAGGATCAACTTAGTCCGTTTAACTCTTGTAAATACTCTAAATAACTCAATATTTCAAGTTTAGTTTCAAATTAATATACTTAAAATGGTTGTTGTGCCATTGACTCCTAAACTCTTACAACTAGCTATAACGTGTTTGGAGACTTTGTCACCAAGTGTAACGGATGTGAAATGGCTAGCTAGTTAGCGGGTACGCGCTAGTAGCATTTCAATCAGTTACGTCACTTGCTCTGAGACATTAAGTAGGGTTGCCCCTTGCTCTGCAAGGGCCGTGGCCTTTGTGGAGCGATGGGTAACGATGCTTCGTGGGCGACTGTTGTTGATGTGTGCAGAGGGTTCCCTGGTTCGCGCCCGTGTCGGGGCGAGGGGACGACGTAAAGTTATACTGTTACATTGGTGCCGTGACCCGGATCACTGGTTGCTGCCGAAAAGGAGGAGGTTGAAAGGGGGGTGAGTGTAACGGATGTGAAATGGCTAGCTAGTTAGCGGGTACGCGCTAGTAGCATTTCAATCAGTTACGTCACTTGCTCTGAGACATTAAGTAGGGTTGCCCCTTGCTCTGCAAGGGCCGTGGCCTTTGTGGAGCGATGGGTAACGATGCTTCGTGGGCGACTGTTGTTGATGTGTGCAGAGGGTTCCCTGGTTCGCGCTCGTGTCGGGGCGAGGGGACGACGTAAAGTTATACTGTTACACAAGCAGAATCAAGGAATTATACTCCATTGCACATATTCATTATGGGTACTGTATAATGGGTACTGTAGTACTGTAGTTAGTACCTCATGATACCCTAACAAGCCTTTATCGTTGTTTCACAGGAAAGTCTGGAGTACATCTTCCTCATCGTCTTCTCCATAGAGTGCTTTCTAAAGATAATAGCCTATGGATTTCTATTTCACGAGAATGCGTATCTGCGGAACTGTTGGAACATACTGGATTTTGTCTGTGTATCTGTGGGGTAAGTAGGGAAGAGATGAAAATGCTCTGTCATGTTCTATCATGCTCTGTCATGTTCTATCATGCTCTGTCATGCTCTGTCATGTTCTGTCATGCTCTGTCATGTTCTGTCATGCTCTGTCATGTTCTGTCATGCTCTGTCATGCTCTGTCATGCTCTGCCATACTCTGTCATGCTCTGTCATATTCTGTCATGCTCTGTCATGTTCTGTCATGCTCTGTCATGTTCTGTCATGCTCTGTCATGCTCTGTCATGCTCTGCCATACTCTGTCATGATCTGTCATGATCTGTCATGCTCTGTCATGTTCTGTCATGCTCTGTCATGCTCTGTCATGCTCTGTCATGTTCTGTCATGCTCTGCCATGCTCTGCCATACTCTGTCATGATCTGTCATGCTTTGTCATGTTCTGTCATGCTCTGTCATGTTCTGTCATGCTCTGTCATGTTCTGTCATGCTCTGTCATGTTCTGTCATGTTCTGTCATGTTCTGTCATGCTCTGTCATGTTCTGTCATGCTCTGTCATGCTCTGTCATGCTCTGCCATACTCTGTCATGATCTGTCATGCTTTGTCATGCTCTGTCATGCTCTGTCATGTTCTGTCATGCCCTGTCATGTTCTGTCATGCTCTGTCATGTTCTGTCATGCTCTGTCATGTTCTGTCATGTTCTGTCATGCTCTGTCATGCTCTGTCATGTTCTGTCATGCTCTGACATGCTCTGTCATGTTCTGTCATGCTCTGTCATGCTCTGCCATACTCTGTCATGATCTGTCATGCTTTGTCATGTTCTGTCATGCTCTGTCATGATCTGTCATGCTCTGTCATGTTCTGTCATGCTCTGTCATGCTCTGTCATGTTCTGTCATGCTCTGTCATGCTCTGTCATGTTCTGTCATGTTCTGTCATTCTCTGCCATACTCTGTCATGATCTGTCATGCTCTGTCATGCTCTGCCATACTCTGTCATGCTCTGTCATGTTCTGTCATGCGCTGTCATGTTCTGTCATGCTCTGTCATGTTCTGCCGTGCTCTGTCATGCTCTGTCATACTCTGTCATGCTCTGTCATGCTCTGTCATGCTCTGTAATGCCATAACTCTTCTGTGACTACTCGACTCCCTTTCGTCCTCCTCCATCTTTCAACCTCTCCCCTCTCCCTCTCTTCTCCCTCTCCTCTCTCCTCTCTCTTCCCTCTCTCCTTCTCCTCTCCCTCTCTAGGCTGTTTGCAGTCATCGGGGACTTCATCACCTATATCAGTGGTGTGGAGGCTCAACCAGGGGACAAGGGAGGAGGCTTCGACATGAAGGCCCTCAGGGCATTCAGGGTGCTCCGGCCCCTCAGGCTGGTCTCTGGAGTCCCCAGTAAGGACCATTGTACAATAGGAACCCTGGAGCAGTCAGGGACAGGAAATCAGCAGAAGGCAATTCAGGTTAAAGTGTAGAATGACAAAATAAATAGCCTCTGAATCAGGCTTAACATGTCCTATTCATATTAAATAAACCAAAACATATTTCTCACAAGTGTAGTGTAGTTCGTATAAGCTCTACAAACAATATGTCTATTCCCGAGGAATTTGAACGGTAAGTTAATGTGATCATATGTTTCATGAATGAACAGAAATGACCAATATAACCAAACGCTAACGTTTTAGATTACTGGGAAATCATCACTGGGGACATATCTATATGGGAATTTCTAAGCATTGAAAAACAAAGGGCAAAACAGTGAATGCGCTCAAATTGGCGGGAAGCAGATCGCTCATTTGTGGTAAGAGGAGCCTAGCACTCACTTCACCACAACCATATTCTGAGAACACTTACCTTCAGCAACAATGCTAGTGTCAAATACAACATGATTTGGTTCATTGCGGTTAGTTTGCAGTTTGATCTAGTTATATTGGTTAAATACTACAGTGGTTCCCAACCAGGGGTACTAGGACCACTAGGGGAAATTGGCCTATCTACAGGGGGTACTTGAGAAGACTCATGAGACCATAGACCTACTGGTAAAATGCACGAGGGGGTACTTCAGGGGTACTCAAGGAAGGGGAAAATTCAGTCGGTGGTACAGTAACTGAAAATGGTTGTCAACTACCGGACTACTAGGTCCGCTGATGTTTAAAATGTGTCTGCTCTTCCCCTGCAGGCCTGCAGGTGGTGATGAACTCCATCCTGAAATCCATGCTACCTCTGTTCCACATCTCCCTGCTGGTCTTCTTCATGGTCACCATCTACGCCATCGTGGGACTGGAGCTGTTCAAGTGCAAGATGCATAAAACCTGCTACTACACAGGCACAAGTAGGAAACACACACACACACACACGCGCACACACACACACACACACACACACACACACACACACACACACACACACACACACACACACACACACACACACACACACACACACACACACTTATATCTTCTCCCCCGTTGTCCTGCAGATATCATAGCCACAGTGGAGAATGAGAAGGCATCTCCGTGTGCCCAGGCCGGTAATGGTCGGCGCTGCACCATCAATGGGACAGAGTGTAGGACGGGATGGGCCGGACCCAACAACGGCATCACACACTTTGACAACCTGGGCTTCGCTATGCTCACTGTTTACCAGTGCATCACTACCCAGGGCTGGACCGACGTGCTCTACTGGGTACTGTTACATCACCCCTATACCTTAATATTACTGTACTGCTTCATCCTGTTGCATTATGTACTTCACCCCAGTTAATGTAGCCCATACCTGTACTCTCACTCGGTCTCATTATCCGTCTGTCTCTCCATCCATCCATCCATCCATCTCTCACTCTCTCTCTCTCTCTTTTTCTTTCTCTCTCACTCTCTCAATTAGATTTCAATTCCATTTCAGGGGCTTTATTGGCATGGGAAACATATGTTTACATTGCCAAAGCAAGTGAAATAGATAATAAACAAAAGTGAAATAAGCAGTAAAAAATTAACAGTAAACATTACACTCACAAATTTCCAAAATAATTTAGACATTTCAAAAGTCATATTGTGTATATATACAGTGTTGTAATGATGTGCAAATATGTAAAGTACAAAAGGGAAATAAATATAAATATGGGATGTATTTACAATGGTGTTTGTTCTTCACTTGTTGCTATTTTCTTGTGGTAACAGGTTACACATCTTGCTGCTGTGATTGCACACTGTGGTATTTCACCCAACAGACATTGAAGTTTATCAACAACATTTAAAAAAATATATTTGTGAGTCTGTGTAATCTGAGAGAAATATGTGTCTCTATTATGGTCATACATTTGGCAGGAGGTTAGGAAGTGCAGCTCAGTTTCCACCTCATTTTGTGGGCAGTGTGCAGATACTGTAGCCTGTCTTCTCTTGAGAGTCAGGTCTGCCTACGGCGGCCTTCCTCAATAGCAAGGCTATGCTCACTGAGTCTGTACATACTCAAAGCTTTCCTTAATTTTGGGTCAGTCACAGTAGTCAGGTATTCTGCCACTGTGTACTCTCTGTTAATTAAGGGCCAAATAGCAATGTAGTTTGCTCAGTTGTTTTTGTTCGTTCTTTCCAATGTGTCAGGTATTTTTATTAGATTTTTCTCATGATTTCATTTCATTTCATAATTGTGTTGCTGTCCTGGGGCTCTGTAGGGTCTGTTTGTGTTTGTGAACAGAGCCCCAGGACCAGCTTGCTTAGGGGACTCTGCTCCAGGTTCATCTCTCTGTAAGTGGTGGTTTTGTTATAGAAGGTTTGGGAATCACTTTCTTTTAGGTGGTTGTTGAATTTAACCACTCTTTTCTGGATTTTGATAATTAGTGAGTATCAACCTATATCTGCTCTGCGTGCATTTATTTGGTGTTTTACATTGTACATTTTACGTTGATATTTTTTGCAGAATTCTGCATGCAGTCTCAATTTGGTCTCTTTCTTCCTTTCTCTCTCTCTCTCTTTCACTCTCTCACTCTCTCGCTCTCGCTCTCCCTCTCTCTCTCTCTCTCTTTCTCCCCCTCACCTTGTCTTTCTCTATATCCCCCTCTCTCTCTCTCCTCTCCTTCCACTCCTCTTTCTCTCTCCCCCTCCCTCTCTCCTCAGGTGAATGATGCCATCGGTATGGAGTGGCCGTGGATGTACTTTCTGACGCTCATCTTGGTTGGCTCCTTCTTCGTACTCAACCTGGTTCTGGGCGTGCTCAGTGGGTAAGAGGACAGACACACACACACACACACACATCTCTCTCACTTTCACATTTTCTCTATCTCTCTTTCCCCTCCGTCAGTGAATTCACTAAGGAGCGAGAGAAGGGTAAGGCGCGTGGAGAGTACACAGAGATGAGGGAGACCCAGCAGCTGGATGAGGATCTGAAGGGCTACATGGAGTGGATCACACAGGCCGAAGTCATGGACGCCGACGGGGAGGGACAGGGTACTTAAGGCTTCCTAACCCTATCACCAACACACAATACAATAGAGGGAGGAGTACAATAGGAGTCAGCCCGTTGCAAACGTCCTGCAGGTTGGCATTTTATGTCATGAATCTTGTTCTGGTGGCAGCTCTGCAGAGCGGTCACTAGCTGGCACAGCCACAAAGTCATAATTAAATAAATAAAAACTGACCCTAACCTTGACCCTAACCTTAACCACACTGTTAACCCTAATGCCTCACCCTAACCTTAAATATTTTTATTTTCATGAATGTTTACAATATAGACAATTTTGACATTGCAGCTCAATTATCTAAGGGGAAATCTCTCAGTTCTGCTTCCAGTACAAGACTAATGACAATAAAAGTCAACCTGCTGACACCAGTGTCTCTTGTCCCCAGGCCTGCTAACGCTGGAGGATGGAGAATCCGAGGCAGGGAGCCTAAAGGACATGGACACCATGCAAAAAATCCTGTACTACTAGTAAGTACACACCTACACCGGCTTCTGACTGGGACAACACTCGGGTGTTTAGATAAAACAAAAGTCTGACAGACTTCCTCCTAACATCCCATCTCTTCCTCCTCCTCTCCCTCATCTCTCACTTGCTCTGTTCAGCAAGCTGGCTCGTAAATGGAACGTTTTCTTCCGGCGTAAGTGTCTTGTGTATGTGAAGTCCCGTATGTTCTACTGGTGGGTGATCCTTCTGGTGTTTCTGAACACGCTGGCCATCGCTACTGAACACCACCAGCAGTCCCAGCAACTCACCGAGTGGCAAGGTCAGGGTCTACATATCATGTCTATAGCTTCAACCCATATACACACAATCCCAGCATCTAACAAGGCTCTTGTCTACGCCATGGCCATGCCCCCCCGCTTCTCCCTTCCCCCTCCCAGACACTGCCAACAAGGTGCTGCTGTCTCTGTTCGCCATTGAGATGTTTATGAAGATGTACGCCCTGGGTCTCCAGCAATACTTCATGTCTCTGTTCAACCGCTTCGACTGCTTTGTGGTCTCCACCGGCATTCTGGAACTCGTCCTGGTCCGCATGGACGTCATGACTGTCATGGGGATCTCTGTGCTGCGCTGCATTCGACTACTTAGGCTGCTCAAAGTAACCAAGTAAGACTTCACATTAGGCTGCATTAGGCTTTCAGGTGTGTTAGTGGTGGACTCCATTAAAAGCCTCCACACACCACGGCTCTCCCGGTCCAGGATTGGTCCAATTAATTGATGGGTTTATTGATTAATTGATTGTATCTTACATCCCCAACCCATTGTAGCTTCACAGGAAGTGCACAGCACTTACTCTCTCTCTCTGTGTGTGTGTGTGTTTATTTTATTTTATTTTTATTTTACCGTTATTTTACCAGGTAAGTTGACTGAGAACACGTTCTCATTTGCAGCAACGACCTGGGGAATAGTTACAGGGGAGAGGAGGGGGATGAATGAGCCAATTGTAAACTGTGTCTGTGTGTGTGCTTCAGGTACTGGACGTCTCTCAGTAATCTGGTGGTGTCCCTGCTGAACTCAACCCCCTCCATTGCCTGCCTGCTCCTCCTCCTCTTCCTCTTCATCGTCATCTTCTCTCTGCTGGGCATGCAGGTGTTCGGGGGGAAGTTCAACTTCCCCAATGCGCCCAAACCCCGCAGCACCTTCGACAGCTTCCCCCAAGCTCTCATCAGTGTTTTCCAGGTGGGCAAGGAAATACAGTTTTAATTTTTAATTTTTAACAGATTTATCACAATAACAAGATGAAGGACGATATGGAGATCTGAAGGAGCATATGTACACGTATGATAGGAAAATGTTGGACATCAGCGCTTGCTTTTTGTTTCATTCGCTGTGGAAAAGCAGGACGATCATTTGTCAGTGGGAGCCTGACTGTGTTCCTTCCCTGCCTCTCTCTCTCTGTAAGATCCTGACGGGGGAGGACTGGAACTCTGTGATGTATGATGGCATCATGGCACATGGCGGTCCCACCATGCCCGGGATCCTCGTCAGCATCTACTTCATCATCCTCTTCGTCTGCGGAAACTGTATCCTCTGTGTGTGTGTGTGTGTGTGTGTGTGTGTGTGTGTGTGTGTGTGTGTGTGTGTGTGTGTGTGTGTGTGTGTGTGTGTGTGTGCTGTCCAACACCTCTCTCAGACAGAAATCAGACTGTAAATTCTGTCCTTGGGTACATTAGTGTCTCTCTTCCATTTCCCACCGTAATGAACTTTGACCCCTAGCACTTAGACATCCTGCTGAATGTGTTCCTGGCCATCGCTGTGGACAACCTGGCGGAGGCGGAGAGTCTGACCATGGCTCAGAAGGAGAAGTCTGAGGAGAAGAAACGCAAGAAGCTGCTCAGGGCTAACATGCCTGACAAGGCCACAGAGGAGAAAGCCCTCCTGGCCAAGAAGCTTGCAGCGGAGAGAGCCAAAATAGAGGGCATCCCTACCACAGCCAAGGTCAGATATTTCCAGTAGCGGTGCGGGGGTAAAATCACAGAAGAAGCCAAGAGCCATATTGTGATAATTGCATTGTTTGCTCTATAACCCATTGGTACATACACCACCGTGGTATACAATAAGGCCATGACAACAAAAAGACAACAGTCACACAGTAGCGGAATAAATTCAACTACACATACGTTTGTTTCATCACAAAACTGGAGAGCAACATCTGTCCAGTGAAGTCCACAAAGCAAATATTGCATGTAACAAACAGCTACATCACCTGCAGCATGGTCAAGCAAGATAGTGTTTTCGACAGTTTACTAAAAAACGACTGATTTAGACCCACAGAGTTACAGCAAATCAGCACAAAGACAACAGGAGCACTGCCTCTGCTATTCCAGCTCATTTACACTTTAACATTCAAACATCATCAAATCAACAAGGCTATATCCAGGCTGTATCACAACCGGCCGTGATTGGGAGTCTCATAGGGTGGCGCACAATTGGCCCAGCATCGTCCGGGTTTGGCTGGTGTAGGCCGTCATTGTAAATAAGAATTTGCTCTTAACTGACTTGCCTAGTAAAAAAAGGTTAAATAAATAAAAAATCTGCTTAGTTTAATACACTGAAAACAAACTTAAAGATACCAAAAACGATTTAGTCCAATCAATGTTGCTAAATATCATGTGGCTGTCCAATTGTATGGATCTCTGTCTGTCTATATGTGTGTGTGTGTGTGTGTGTGTGTGCGTGTGCGTGTGCACGCGCGTGCATGCGTGTGTGTGCACGCGCGCGAGTGTGTGTGTATGTATGTGTGTGTGTGTGTGTGCGAGCAAGTAAAACGAAACATGTTTACTCACACTACTTGTAGACTAGTTGAACGCCAATGCCATCCTCCTCTTTCATGTTGGCAAAACGGTCTATGGTCTCTTTCATACGGTACACTTTTCGTTTTTTGTTGTCATAAGCTACCTAGCTAAAATGATTGCTAGCCTAACTTCCTTGCACGGGCAACAATGAACCAGCTAAGTTAGCTAGCTAGTTAACGTGAGCCTACTAGGCTACATCTAGGCTACATATTGAACTTCAATCGGCTCAGGCCAGTGGCACAACATATTGCCATTATAATCATTGGCTTGTACAGAGAATTAAGTAAAAAAAGTCAAAATCCCCATCTCCATCTATGGCTTAGGCTTTGGTAGTGTTTTGATTGGTGTGAAACCAAATCCAAACCAAGCTTCCCCTTGGGGGGGGGTGTTTTGCTGCACCAGGACAACCCACAGTTGAGCCCAGCTCAGCTCTGATTGGCTAATTATCTTATAAAAATTGTATCAAGGGAGGCCAAATGCTTGCTGGCATCAATCAATCAAATGCTACGGACCAACATTGTTTACGCTTTTGGTCCAGACAGCATCAGCTACACATGTTGAGACAGAGGGGTGCTGTTTCCCTCACTCAGATGATTTCTACATGAGATTCAGCCACTTGCATATTGACCTAAAATTATGAAAACACAGAGAGAGACAAAATATAAATTATTTTATAATTAGTATTTTTGTTGGTCAAATACTTGGCATCCATGATTACACGCCACTGTATATTTCACGGAGAAACACGCCCCACGTTTTGCGTCAGTTTAACCGGTGGGATTTGAACCCAGGCCCCACTCTAATCAAAATGCTTGTTTATGTCACAGCTGAGAGTGGACGAGTTTGAGTCCAACGTGAATGAGATCAAGGACCCCTTCCCCCCTGCTGACTTCCCTGGTAAACCCCGTTCGCTCACACACCTCTGGGCACATTCATGTCAATCGAATCTGGATCTTAGAGAACTCTGAGATCTTAGAATTTTTAGAACATGTCACGTTTCCTGTTCTTTCTTTCGTCCAGGTGATGATGAGGAGGAGGAGCCTGATATCCCTGACACCCCGAGGCCACGGCCAATGGCAGACCTGCAGCTGAAGGAGGAGGTGGTGCCTATTCCAGAGGCCAGCTCCTTCTATATCTTTAGCTCTGATAACAAGTAATGATAATTATGGTGATGATTATGGGGATGATGATGTACTTGCTAAGACTGGGATATGTTGTTTATCTGCCTTATAGTTGAATGCACTAACTGTAAGTCACTCTGGATAAGAGTATCTGCTAAATGACCAAAATGAAAAATGTACTGATGATGGTGGTGATGATGAATGGATTACAATGAATGCATTATGTGGTTGTTTTAGCCTCCTTACTTGGCTGTCAGTCACTCTGCATAACAGTGTCTGCAGTTAAATCCCTGTGACGTAAATGGTGTCCCCCTCCAGGATCCGTAAGCTGTGCCACCGCATCATCAACGCCACCGCCTTCACCAATATCATCCTCCTCTTCATCCTCCTCAGCAGCATCTCACTGGCTGCCGAGGACCCCATCGACCCCATGTCCTTCAGGAACCAGGTGCCCACAGACATGCCTGCTCTGCCTGCTGTATCAGTCACCTCCTTATCTCAGATGGAAAAGCATTTGTTTCAGTAAAGAAAGCCGAAAGGGAAGGAATTTTGACCAAAATAACTGACTCAAAGGGGTTTTCTCTGCTTCATGGCATCACTGTCTTTAACCTATGCAGCAAGACTGCAAGACTGTACGGAGTACCACATTAGAGATTCTGCTAAAGAGCTCTGGCGCGCTACTAGGCTGAAATGAATCCGCCCACGTTGTCATGTTGCCCTGTTTCCCTTGTGTAGGTGCTGGCCTCCGCTGATGTGGTCTTCACCTCAGTGTTCACTGTGGAAGTTGTCCTCAAGGTAACCAGGCATTGTCGGCTCCACTACTAGTAGCTGTACTGGATTAGAAAGGCACTTTTCTAAATGGGATCGTGTCTTACATGTTTACATTATCGAGTACATGCACCTTTTCTGCAGCAACGGTACATCCGTAATGTGACAAGCTCTCTCGACATTATGTTACATCCACTTTAACCTGCACCGCAGCCCTATTCAACTCTATATGTTTTCACAATAGTAGCCATGAGTTCATGTGGGTTAATGGTTTGTTGGTTTGAGAGGGTTTATGTCTCAACCAGTCTCGTCATCTTCAGTATCCTTCCGCCTCTACTCCAGATGACCGTATACGGCGCCATCATGCACCCCGGCTCCTTCTGCCGGAACTCCTTTAATATCCTGGATCTGATTGTGGTCAGCGTATCCCTCCTCTCCATGCTCATGGAGTAAGTAGTGCCTGGGAATGTATCATGTCATTTAAATGTTGTGGCACAACTGAATCTATTCCATAATGCTTGATGTAGCTTCAGTTATGAGTGTGTGTCTCTCTCTAGAAATACAGACTATAGACAAGTCAAGTGTGAGATGTGGTGCCTTCCCTATCTAGGTCCAGTGCTATCTCTGTGGTGAAGATCCTCAGGGTGTTGAGGGTGCTGAGGCCCCTAAGGGCCATCAACAGGGCCAAAGGCCTGAAGGTGAGCTTCCCTGTGCTCTCTACCCCTCACTTCTACCCCTCACCTGTACTCCTTACCTGCTCCTCTGACACTATATTCACATTCTCATAGTTTTTTTTTACATGTTCCCATTACCTAACGCACCAAATGCAATACTTTGACCAACCCAGCAGCCACATGTTTTTCTACTTCTTGTCCTGAAGTACCCATATGATATGCTGGTTTCTGCTGTCTCTTGTGGTCTAGCATGTGGTCCAGTGTGTTTTTGTGGCCATCAAAACCATTGGCAACATCGTGCTGGTCACCCTGCTGCTAGACTTCATGTTCGCATGCATTGGAGTCCAGCTCTTCAAGGTGAGATAGGGATTTATGGTAATTTATAGGGATGTATGGTAATATATATGGATGCATGGTAATTTATAGGGGTTTATAGTAGTTTATAGGGATGTATGGTAGTTTATAGGAATTTATGGTAGTTTATAGGGATGTATGGTAATTTATAGAGATGTATGGTAATTTATAGGGATTTATAGTAGTTTATAGGGATGTATGGTAGTTTATAGGAATTTATGGTAGTTTATAGCGATGTATGGTGGTTTATAGGGATATACAGTAATTTATAGGGATGTATGGTAGTTTATAGGGATGTATGGTAGTTTATAGGGATGTATGGTCATTTCTATGGTAATGTATAAGGATGTATGGTCATTTATAGGATGTATGGTAATTTATAGGGATTTATAGTAGTTTATAGGGATGTATGGTAGTTTATAGGAATTTATGGTAGTTTATAGGGATGTATGGTAATTTATAGAGATGTATGGTAATTTATAGGGATTTATAGTAGTTTATAGGGATGTATGGTAGTTTATAGGAATTTATGGTAGTTTATAGCGATGTATGGTCATTTCTATGGTAATGTATAAGGATGTATGGTCATTTATAGGATGTATGGTAATTTATAGGGATTTATAGTAGTTTATAGGGATGTATGGTAGTTTATAGGAATTTATGGTAGTTTATAGCGTTGTATGGTAATTTGTATGCTTATTTATGTATGGCAATTTGTAGGGATGTATGGTAATTTATAGGGGTGTAATTTATAAGGAGGTATGGTAATTTATAGGGATTATTGGTAAATTATAGGGATGGATGGTCATTTATATGGATGTATGGTAATATATATGGATGCATGGTAATTTATAAGGATGCATGGTAGTTTATAGGGATGTATGGTAATTTATAGGGAAGTATGGTAGTTTATAGGGATGTGTGCTAATATATAGGGATGTAATTTATATGGATGTATGGCAATTTATAGGATGTATGGTAGTTCATAGGGATTTATAGTAGTTTATAGGGATGTGTGGTAATTTATAGGGATTTATAGTAGTTTATAGGGATGTGTGGTAATTTATAGGGATGTATGGTAGTTTATAGCGATGTATGGTAATTTATAGAGATGTATGGTAGTTTATAGGGATGTATGATAGTTTATAGGGATGTATGGTCATTTATAGAGATGTATGATAGTTTATAGGGATGTATGATAGTTTATAGGGATGTATGGTCATTTCTATGGTAATGTATAAGGATGTATGGTCATTTATAGGGATGTATGGTCATTTATAGGATGTATGGTCATTTATAGGGATGTATGGTCATTTATAGGGATGTAATTTATAAGGATGTATGGTCATTTATAGGGATGTATGGTAATTTATAGGGATGTATGGTAATTTATAGGGATGTATGGTAATTTATAGGGATGTATGATAGTTTATAGGGATGTATGGTCATTTCTATGGTAATGTATAAGGATGTATGGTCATTTATAGGGATGTATGGTAATTTATAGGGATGTATGGTAATTTTTAGGGATGTATCATCGTTTATACACCTGATGATCAAAACAGAAGTCCACACACAGTCAAAGCTAATATTCTCGCTCATGTTCTGTATGTATGTGTTCATGTTCATCCCTGCAGGGCAAATTCTATGCCTGCACAGATCCTGACAAAATGACAGAGGAGGAGTGCAAGTAAGAGAGTGCAGTGATATTGTTTAGTCCCCACACAACATTACACGAAAGTACAGAATGGAGCATTACATTAGTCCTGCTTTCTGTTTATCTGCCACACTCTCCTCTCCCATGTACTCTCTTTCACTCATTTATCTCTTTATTTCTTTCATTTTTTAATTTGAATTTTTCTTAATTTCTTTCTTTCTTTATCTCTTTCTCTTTCTCTCTCTCGCTCTCGCTCTCTCCTTCTCAGGGGCAACTACATTAGGTACCAGGAAGGTGCCATCTATCCGATGACCATCCATAAGAGAGAATGGATCAACGCAGAGCTCAACTTTGACAACATCCTCGAAGGCATGCTGGCTCTCTTCACTGTCTCCACCTTCGAGGGCTGGCCAAAGTGAGACATACATAGAAGCTTGGGATTTTGTAATTATCACATGGCATGCCCAATAAAGTACTATGGAACACATAGAAATGTATGTATGTCATGCTTGCTCAAATGCCTCTGTGTGTGTGTGTGTGTGTGTGTGTGTGTGTGTGTGTGTGTGTGTGTGTGTGTGTGTGTGTGTGTGTGTGTGTGTGTGTGTGTGTGTGTGTGCGCGCGCACAGGTTGCTCTACAAGGCCATAGACTCTAACATGGAGGATGTGGGTCCCATCTACAACAACCGCATCGCCATCTCCATCTTCTTCATCGTCTACCTCATCCTCATCGCTTTCTTCATGATGAACATCTTCGTGGGTTTCGTCATCGTTACATTTCAGGAGCAGGGAGAGCAGGAGTACAAGAACTGCGAGCTGGATAAGAACCAGGTGTGTGTCTCTGGGTGTGTGTGTGTCTCTCTGTTTTGTTGGTTGTTCCAACACACAGCAGTGTGTAACCCCTCTGTGTCCTGGTCTTCCCTCTGACAGCGTGCGTGTGTCGAGTACGCCCTGAAAGCCCGGCCGCTGCGCTGCTACATTCCGAAGAACCAGTATCAGTACAACGTGTGGTACATCGTCACCTCCTGCTACTTTGAGTACCTGATGTTTCTGCTCATCATGCTGAACACCATGTGTCTGGGGATGCAGGTAACGCTATCGGGGGTGGCTCAGGGAACCTTTTCATTTCAAATACTAAAAACGGGAAACTTTGTAAGGACTTCTCCTGCGTCACATCAATACGATGCCCCTGCAAGATGTTCCTACTAGATGTGTCCATCCCTTCTCCATATCTAGGAGGTCTGTTTTTTTTGTTTTTTGTTTTTTTGGACACTCTTGAAAACAAGATGGGCATCTCAAGAGATTTCATCCTGGAAAATGACAAGTCAAATAATATTAATGAATAAATATCTTCCCTTTTTCATTTCCTTCTTCTCTCCCCCTCTCTTCTCCCACAGCACTGTAACCAGTCAACCCATGTGACCGACCTGTCAGACATGCTGAACGTGATCTTCACTGTGCTCTTCACTGTGGAGATGATCCTCAAACTCATGGCCTTCAAAGCTAAGGTCAGTGGTCCACAGCGATGTCCTGAATACACTACACTTCCCAAGATGCCTTGCAAATCAATGTGGGATCACAATGATTCCAGAATAATAGCACAGGGGTTATGTAGCTACTTCGTACTTCTTCATTGTGTGCTACCCTCTTCTCAAACTCATGGCCATCAAAGTTCAGAGCTGGAGTGTCTGTAGATTAAGATACCTTTTATACACACGCGCACACACACACACACACACACACACTTGTGATGAATGTCTTTCCTTGCCCCTAGGGTTACTTTGGAGACCCATGGAACGTCTTTGACTTTGTCATCGTCATCGGCAGCGTTGTTGACGTCATCCTGAGTGAAGTCGATGTGAGTATTGCCATTGCGTAATGTTAATCTGAAATATGTAAGTATTGTTATGTACTGTAATATGTTATGTACTGCAGTACTCACAATCCCCACTGTTCCTAAAAGGTTTAGGTTTTACTAAACAGTTCAGGTGGACCCACTGTGCATTTTTGTCTTCACATTTTGAATGTTTTCGGATTATTATTTATAAGAAGGCTGAGGAAAATCTACAGATATTTCACAATAAGAGCTCTGTCCTGTCATCTGACTTTCTGGACTGTGTTTACACCCCTGTCTGACACCCCACCCACTTAGAGAAACTCAGGCCAGGCTCCCCTGTCAGAACTCGGCCCCAATAATAGCACTGAGGATGCGGTCAGTATTCGCCAAGGGGTAACCCTCGCACTACCACCCACCTCTGCCCCGGCTGCACCCTCAACCCCCCGAACACACCGTCCTCCTGAAGTCCTGCAGCACCTGGCTGGAGCTTGCCTCACCCACCTGCCACGCCTTGAACACCACACCACACCCTGTCTGCTTGGTTACTTTATGCCCCTAACATAATAACCGTTTGGTCATTTCCCTCATTGCTTTTACTGTTTGAGACTGAGAGGGCTGATTCCAGATCAGTTGTTAAGGGCAGAAAACAACCACTGTCACCTTGTTTCACCTCCCACCACCGTGTGTCCAGCGAACTGTCAATCATTCGTACTTGTAAGTAAGAGATTGACATCCTTCTGTGGTTTTTACTGTGATTCCTGTACAAGGGACTGAGTCAACAGGTTTGGCGTCAGGCTCTAGATTTAAAGCAGCATTTTACATGTTTCGCTTCGGAAAAGTAAATGTAATTTTAGACAACATAATGTTAACTCAAGTTGCCATTACAGTAAATCTTCAGAAGATCCCATCAACCATTTTCACATCTTCACCCCTCAGCCGTCATCCAGTCGTATATTACAACGTTGTCCTTTTTTGTGCTCAAATGCATTCTCTCCCTCTCTCTCCCCACTTACTGCAGTCTTTCGTCCTCCATTTTCTCCTCCACCTTTGCTCCATGCATACCTCCAAAGCTGGCCCTGTCCCCCTTCGCCACTTCCTGTTCCACCACCTGTGTCTGATGTCACTTCATGTCTGACTTCACTTCCTGTGTCTCCCGTCTCTCCCCCTCACAGGCAGCCCTGGCCTCCTCTGGAGGACTATACTGTCTCCACGGCTGCGCTGTAATTATCCGCCCGTAGACACTGCAAGAGCATCGCATGAAATCGCATGAAACATTGCATGAAACTCCGCGTTAGCATTGTTTCTTCATTGTACAAAACATTGCATTGCAAATTGTTAGATACTCCTAAACTGTTGGAGCTAGGAACACAAGCATTTCGCTACACCCGCAAATGACATCGGCTAAATGTGTGCATGTGACCAATACAATTGGATTTGATTTGATCTTCAGTCTCAGTAAAAGCCAGGACAAGAAGCATTTTCAGCAACTGTTTATTCCTTTGGTGCCTTCAGGAGGTGAACCCAATGCAAGCGATAGCAGATTCTGAAAATGCCCGTGTGTCAATCACCTTCTTCCGACTGTTCCGTGTGATGCGTCTGGTGAAACTGCTGAACCGTTCTGAAGGGATCCGGAACCTTCTGTGGACCTTCATCAAGTCCTTACAGGTCAGAGTTCACTCCGTTTCTTTGCCTTTCATTCTGTAAGATTCATGAAAATGTTGCCTTTCACAAGTCTCAGGATTTGATTGGACAGTGTGCACCAGTCTGACTATGTAATTGGTTGTTGTGCTGCAGGCCCTGCCCTACGTCGCCCTGCTCATCCTCATGCTGTTCTTCATCTATGCTGTGGTTGGGATGCAGGTATTGGACACACTCACACTCACACACACACACACACACACACACACACACACACACACACACACACACACACACACACACACACACACACACACACACACACACACACACACACACACACACACACACACACACACACACACACACGTACAGCACTCTCTAATGAGCTGTGTGTGTGTGTCTCCTGCAGATATTTGGTAAGATAGCGCTAATAGACGGGACGTACATCAACAGGAACAACAACTTCCAGACATTCCCCCATGCTGTGCTGCTGCTCTTCAGGTGGGTGATCTGATCCATCAGTCCACTAACTCTGTTTCCATTTTCTTCCATTGCCTTTGCAGACACTTTACACAGCAGACTGGTATAGCAAGAGTACCTTACACTCAATGATTACAACACAAGGGCTGAAAACAAGTTGTGCTCTCTCTCTATCCCCTACCCCTCTCCCTCTTCATACCTCTCTCTCTCCCACTCCTACTCTCTCTCTCTCTCCCCCCTCCTCCCTCCCCCTCTCCTCCCTCTCTCTATCTCTCTCTCTTTCTACCCCGCCCCCCTCTCTCTCTCTCCCTCCAGGTGTGCAACAGGTGAGGCATGGCAGGAAGTAATGTTGGCGTGTCTGTATGGGAAGAGGTGTGACCCTAAGTCAGACTACCTGCCTGGGGAGGAGATGACCTGTGGAGCCAGCTTCGCCATCATCTACTTCATCAGCTTCTACATGCTCTGTGCCTTTCTGGTGAATGACACACACACACACACACATGCATACACTCACACACACATTTGCATGCATACAGACACACACACACACACACACACACACACACACGCACACACGCACACACGCACACACACACACACACACACACACACACACACACACACACACACACACACACACACACACACACACACACACACACACACACACACACACACACACACACACACACACACACACACACACACACACATATGATGCTGTTGTCCTCCACAGATCATCAACCTGTTTGTGGCGGTCATCATGGACAACTTTGACTACCTTACACGTGATTGGTCCATCCTGGGTCCTCATCACCTGGACGAGTTCAGGAAGATCTGGGCAGAGTACGACCCAGAGGCCACGTAAGTTTGTTGCCCCTTAGTTTACTATATATGGACTGTAAAAATGGGGCTTAGAGGTTTATCTTATGATGCGTCTTTTTATCCTATTATCAGTGTACTGCAGTTAGATTATTTACAGTAGCTGTTGTTTCCCCACCTGTCCTGCAGGGGGCGTATTAAGCACCTGGACGTGGTGACTCTGCTGCGTAGGATCCAGCCTCCTCTGGGTTTTGGAAAGTTCTGCCCCCATAGAGTAGCCTGCAAGGTGAGAGATACAGGAGGGAATCTGTTCATTTATTGTATGTGTTAATTTAACATATCTATTTATGCAGCAGACACCTTTTTTTAATGATATCTTTATTGATTTTGCCTGCAGAGACTGGTGTCCATGAACATGCCACTCAACAGTGACGGAACGGTCACCTTTAACGCTACGCTGTTCGCACTGGTCAGAACCGGACTGAAGATCAAGACTGAAGGTGTGTGTGTTTCAGCCAATTACAGAGTACTGTAGTCAGTGACTGGTCCAATTGAAAGTGTTGTATTAATATCCCCGCCTCACTGTTGCTATCTCATTGGTCAGGCAACTTTGAGAAGGCCAATGAGGAGCTGAGGGCCATCATCAAGAAGATCTGGAAACGCACCAGTATGAAGCTGCTGGACCAGGTCATCCCACCAATCGGAGGTGAGTTCAAACATCCAACAACAAGTCGTTCATTCTAATTTGCTGCCATGTTTTTATGGATGTGTGTGTGTGTGTCAGATGATGAGGTGACCGTGGGGAAGTTCTACGCAACCTTCCTGATCCAGGACTACTTCAGGAAGTTGAAGAAGAGACAGGAGGAGTACTATGGCTTCCGACCCACCAAGAATAACGCCAAGAACGAGATACAGGTGAGACCTTAGCCACGTCAGAATTTGATAATTGCATACCTTCTAGTTGTCTTAATGACGTGTAATATAAATGTCATCTAGACTTTTTATGAATGATCTAGTCTTAATTGGTATCCCCTCACCATATCTCTCTCTCTCTCTATCCCTCTCTTCCAGGCAGGTCTGAGGAGCATTGAGGAGGAGGCGGCTCCAGAGCTGCAGAGAGCCATCTCCGGAGACCTGATGAACGAGGAGGAGATGGACAGAGCCATGGAGGACGCAGCAGAGGAGGGTATCTTCAGGGTAAGAGGAGAGAGGGAGTGGGAGGGAGAGGGAGTGGGGGGGAAGAGAGGAGGAAGGACAAGTTGAGGGTGAGAAGAAAGAGAATAAAACTCCCCTTTATTGTGAAATGTTGTTTCTTTCTTCCTCCCAGCGGGCGGGCGGTCTGTTTGGGAACCACGTTGATTCCTTCACCATGGAGGAAGGAACCCGTAACCCTAACGCTACACAGGTCATCATTTCATCATTTCAACCATTTCAGTATTAACACTTACAGTATGTAACCTTCTTCGGACTCAAAGTGCTTTACATGGTATGGACCCTGAGTTTTTCCAGATCATGTCGACAGGAAAAACTCCTGTCCCGATGGAGGTAACTCACCTGTCTGTGTCTCCATGCAGGTGACCAGCCAGCGGCCCCTGCAGATGAGCAGATCAGACGACGTGGAGGCTACCTGTTCACCTGCCTACCATGCAAACGAGGACTTCTTCCCCTCAACGCCTAACAAAACCAACAACAACAATGTCAACAACAATGCCGGAGAAAGGTGAGTGTGTGTGTGAGTGGTCATTTTTTGTGTGTTTTGTGTGTTTGTTTTCTTTAGCTGAGAGGTCACACTACACAGTAATAAAGCAGGTGGATAAAAAGCTGATTCTTTGTCCTTCTGTAGCTTTTCTTATGGGACATATGACCGGGTTCAGGTCTATACCATCTCAACCAGCAGAAGTTCCCCAGACAGAGACTGGCAGCTGCAGACAGTAGCTGGACCCAGGCAGGACGCTGAGACCCACAGAGAGCCCCTCAGCCCCCAGCAGGCCCAGGCCCAGGGCCCAGACAGCGCCTTCGATACACTTATACAGGAGGTGAGTGGAGAGACCAGGCACTGCATTTCGTACATACTGAATTCATATTTTATTAATGACATTGACATGGAACACTCGTCAAAACTCATTTTGAATCAGACACTTATAGTTATTCTCTCTCGCTCTCCTCTGTCCTCATGTCTTTCACCTCTGTTAGGTCTTGATAAACGGGGGGTTGGAGAGCTTGGCCAGGGACCCTCGTTTTGTGTCGGTGACGAAACGGGAAATGGCTGAAGCGTTGAACTTTGACCCTGTGGACATGGAAAGTTCCGCCACTGAGCTTATGAATGGTCGCAGAGGGAGCGTTGCCACACTTCCAATCAGGCCCCCTCGCAGATCACAGAGAAAGGCCAACCAATGAACAACACCCAGGGATGTTGTGTAGGCCAATAGGCCTGTCTGGCGTAGCGCCGCAGTATGTCATCAAGTGACATCACGTGCTGAGTCATAAATACCAGATTCTACAAATAGGACAGTCCTTACTGCAGGGTTTCCCAACTGGTGGCCCGTGGGACGAATTTGGCCCATAGGTGGTTTTATTTGACCCCCCAAGTTGTTTTTGCCAAAAAATATATACAGTATATAGGATATTTTTGAATGTCCATTGTTGGATATAAAAGTTTGTAAAAATACTAGGAAATCAGCTCCATGTGATTTTAATTTTGGAAATCTGTTCGCAAGTATTCTCACGCATAATAGAGAGACACGTGATCGTATTCAAATGTAAGCAAGGTTTGAAATGATTATGCTTTAGTCAAATATGATATCTGTTTGGGCTTCTTGCAGTCAAATTGCAGTCTACAAATGATTTGTAATTATGTTCCGTCCCCCCGACCATCACTCAAGAAAAAATCGTCATGAGGCCGAATCAAGCTGCCTTATTGGGTGCCTTCATAGCAAGTGATATCATCTGATTGGTTAAGCAGGCTTTATGAATCCACTGTTGTGGTGATATTCTGACTTTGGATGATTTCTCTCTTGGTTCATATAAAGACTTTCCCCGGGAGAGAGCAGACTTACGATATGTGAACATATCTTTACCATGTTATGTTCACAGAACAGACTACTGTTCGGACTTACGTTGAGTTCAGGTGAACATCCCGTTGTCCCGATTAAACATGTTCTCGAGTCTCAATTTAAGGAAGTTTTGCTTGTATAAAATGTCGGCCCTGTTTGGAAAAATAGCGTCTTTCCCTCCATCCTTGAAGTAATCACTAATGCACCTGTAGTTGGGTAGGTACTGAATACGGTTGTGTCAGTGATTAGCTCAAAGAGGAAGGGAAGGTTGTGTTTTCTAAGTATTCTTGCAGGGTCAGGACGTTACTTTTCAGGGGGCATTCTTTGAATTCTGTCATGATGACAAGGCAAGACATAGCTGGGTCAGGATGTCTCTGGGCTGGATCATGTATACGGTGTCCATATTAGGACCATCTCAGGATGTAAGCTGTATTGACAAAGCTAACGTGCATGTTCAAGATACACACACATTCTGTACAGATCTCCACATATCAACATGTATTCACAATGCCTGGACTTTAAAAAAAACTGTAAATCCTATATCTCAAACATGTACATCATCTCCAGCACGGAGAGGATGACCATGTAGTGTAACATGGGAGAAAAGCCTTGTGGTGTAGGGTAGTCACTAGCTGGCCATGCTACTGTAGAATGGACTAAAGTGCAGATAAGAGGATGTGGTTAAAGATGAGGTTAGGATGAAGAGTAAGGTTAGAGTCAATGGTTGGGATTGTATTTGTGGTTAGCGAGCAGTGTGTATGAGATATGGACAACTTATGGTGTAGTATACCAAGGGTTTAAAGTCCTCTCTGTAGATGGCATTTTGTCCTATTTTCTTTTTGAGGTAGAGCGATTTGGTTGAAACCTACTTATTATGGAAATTAAATGTTAGATTATTTATAAAGAATATTAATTGTTGTACCTGTAACTACCCTCCCCCCCTCCCCAACTAAATAAATAAGAAATAAAACAATTTGGTACAAAAAAAATCATTCAATGTTTAAGTATTTAAAGTGACTATCTGCAGTTCAAACAATAACAGAGCAGCAACCTCACCACTTTTGGTAAACTGCTGAGGGATGGGGCTGGAGAAATGTAACCACTCTCAAATTCATAGACAGAACTATGGATGAGAGGGGATACCTAGTAAATTGTGCAACTAAATGCATTCACCTGAAATGTGTCTTTGGTATTTAACCCAACCCCTCTGAATCAGAGAGGTGCAGGGGCTGCCTCAATCAACATTGTTGGGGGTTAAATGCCTTGCTCAAGGGCAGAATTGCAGATTTTTTTCACCTTGCTCGCTTTGGGAGTCGAAACAGCAACCTTTCGGTTACTGGCCCAATGACCTTAACCGCTAGGCTACCCGCCAGACTGACCATCAAATCATATCAAAAGTGTTTATTAAGCCCTTCTTACATCAGCTGATATCTCAAAGTGCTGTACAGAAACCCAGCCTAAAACCCCAAACAGGTGTAGAAGCACGGTGGCTAGGAAAAACTCCCTAGAAAGGCCAGAACTTAGGAAGAAACCTAGAGAGGAACCAGGCTATGAGGGGTGGCCAGTCCTCTTCTGGCTGTGCCGGGTGGAGATTATAACAGAGCATGGCCAAGATGTTCATAGATGACCAGCAGGGTCAAATAATAATAATCACAGTGGATGTCGAGGGTGCAACAGGTCAGCACCTGAGGAGTAAATGTCAGTTGGCTTTTCATAGCTGATCATTCAGAGTATCTCTACCGCTCCTCCTGTCTCTAGAGAGTTGAAAACAGCAGGTCTGGGACAGGTAGCACGTCCGGTGAACAGGTCAGGGTTCCATAGCCGCAGGCAGAACAGTTGAAACTGGAGCAGCAGCACGGCCAGGTGTACTGGGGACAGCAAGGAGTCATCAGGCCAGGTAGTCCTGAGGCATGGTCCTAGGGCTCAGGTCCTCCGAGAGAAAGAAAGAGAGAAAGAAGAGAGAGAGAATTAGAGAGAGCATACTTAAATTCACACAGGACACCGGATAAGACAGGAGAAATAATCCAGATATAACAGACTGACCCTAGCCCCCCGACACGTAAACTACTGCAGCATAAATACTGGAGGCTGAGACAGGAGGGGTCGAGAGACACTGTGGCCCCATCCGACGATACACCCGGACAGGGCCAAACAGGCAGGATATAACCCCACCCACTTTGCCAAAGCACAGCCCCCACACCACTAGAGGGATATCTTCAACCACCAACTTACCATCCTGAGACAAGGCAGAGTATAGCCCACAAAGATCTCCACCACGGCACAACCCAAGGGGGGGGCGCCAACCCAGACAGGAAAATCATGTCAGTGACTCAACCCACTCAAGTGACGCACCCCTCGTAGGGACGGCATGGAAGAGCACCAGTAAGCCAGTGACTCAGCCTCTGTAATAGGGTTAGAGGCAGAGAATCCCAGTGGAGAGAGGGGAACCGGCCAGGCAGAGACAGCAAGGGCGGTTTGTTGCTCCAGTGCCTTTCCGTTCACCTTCACACTCCTGGGCCAGACTACACTCAATCATAGGACCTACTGAAGAGATGAGTCTTCAATAAAGACTTAAAGGTTGAGACCGAGTCTGCGTCTCACACATGGGTAGGCAGACCATTCCATAAAAATTGAGCTCTATAAGAGCTCTATAAGGCATTTATACGTTATATTCTTCAAGTATTAATGTGTACATCATTTGTTAGAAAGTCCACAAATACATAATAGCAATCGCAGATTGACCCTTTTAAAAGCTTAAAAGTGATTAGGTTGTATTTCAAGAGGTAGTGGTATTGTCTTTTTAATGATTCATCTGTAATTTGGTTAAATAAAGGCAAAATAAAGTAGCTGTAGTGTGATGAAGGCAAAAAATAAGATGAAATAACATTTGAATCTCAATAAGTTTTGAATTATAAAATCTGGTATTCCCACAGGCCTTTTTAAACAAAGCAAAGGTGTGTAATGTGTATGATGTGTAGCCTATACTCAGTGGTAATTTTAGCATGTAACTCTTGATGGGGAAAAAAACAATACAAGAAGGATATATGCTAGCAAAGCCACTACACAACACAACACTAAATAATACATGAATTGCACTATAACGGTAAAAAACGGTGCCCACAAACGGCCTACATAAAGCTGTCCCAACAGCAGTCCCAACATCTTACCACTGCTACACCTGGCTATCAGCGGAGCCTTGTCTGGCAGCAAAACAGTTCATTCAGCCTCATTTAGCTGATATGGCTGACTTGCTTAAACAAATGTGGTTTCTAATGACAATTGAGATGTACAAACTATGGCATAAGGGGAAGACAAGCAGATAAGAGGCAATCCGTAATTTCGATTAAGACATTAATGAGCGAGTTAGGACAGATGTAGTCAATATAACTATTTGTTTAGCACTTTGAAATGTACAGCGACAGAATTCAGAACATCGGCCGTTCTTACAGTGTTCTCCCTGTACACCAAGTCAGAACAGTTGGGGAAATTAAGAGGGGTAAATAGACCAAATTATTAGGATGAGGCACATGGGCTACTAACACCTTACTACACAACATTCACTTAGTATTACTTTCTTAGCTACAGTATACATATCTCCCTGGTATTTTACATCATTTATGCAGCAGCATACAGCAGGACTCACCTTGTTGTGCTGTGCTCACTTGAACATGACGCGGCGGTCCTTTGTTGGCAAATTTTGTCATCAAAGTCTGGCATTCTTTGGATTTATGGTGCTTTCAAAACAACTGGAGGCTGGATTTACAATTTCGAGTTGGATGACCATTCAAAACATATTTTCCCAGTCGGAGCTCATTTATTCCCGACTTCCCAGTTGTCTTGAACTCACTGAAGTCAAGTTTTCGCATTTCCGAGTTAACAGTTGTTTTGAGCACGGCACAAATCATGCTTCATTGACAGCACGGCCAGTGTTGAATGTTTATCATTTCAAATTTGGAAAAAAGCCCCTTAATCCCAATTTGGGACCACACAGCTACTCCACTGAATAGCAGGCTAGTGATTGCTTTACAATGCTTGCAGTTAGCCACTGTCACTGATTCCTTCCAAACCACTCATTGTTGAATTTGCGATTTCCAACTTGTTGTGTAATGTTTATGTCCAATGGCCAATGAGCACCTATACGTTTCCTCTATAATTTCGCTTCATTATTTATCTTCATATGACAAGGATTGAAAAGGATTTGCCAGTAGATTGTCAACTTGATTCATGATGATGACTGCTAGCTAAGGTTTTGAAAGTACGATGTTGACATGATCAATCCAATCAAAGCTACTGTACATATAACGTGATTTGATGTCCTTTTATCTGTGGCCAATGACCTTGAGCTTCTTGGATGGACACTTCTAATGTAACTCTATGGCAGCACACAAGGGGCTTGAATTTTCAAGCTCTACCCTTAGACTTGGAGGTGACGTAGTGTCCCCATGAGTGATAGAACACTGAGCCAATCACAGCGCAACGCTCCATATTTTCTGCTGGCTTGCCCCACCACCACAGAAAGCACTGAACTAGGCTGAAACACCTGTATTTTGGAGCTGCATTACTCAAGAAAACAAAAAAGAGACCATGTTTGTATGCGGCTTTATTAACTCAATGATATATATATTTTTTACATTGTTTGCAACTGATATGTGACACGTATTAATGCCAAAATAACATTCAAAACAGGCAAGCCCCCCCCAAAAAATGTATTTATTCATTTTTTGCAAAAATGAGCTCCACCTGCCCTGAATGACAGGTCGCCACTGCCTATACTTGATTTTACTAAAAGGTGGGTCATGTCTTTACTGCCATCATATTTGTATCGTAACGAGGCTATATATAGGGGGTACCGGTACCGAGTCAGTGTGCGGGGTTCAGGTTAGTTGAGATAATATTTTGTAGGTAGGGGTGAAGTGACTATGCATAGATAATAAACAGCAAGTAGCAGCAGTGTTCAAAACATATGGAGGTGGGTAAATGTAATAGTCTGGTGGCCATTTGATTAATTGTTCAGCAGTTTTATGGCTTGGGGGTAGAAGGTGTTAACCTGTCTGGCTCTGGCGACCCGCTAGCGGAACTCCTCCCACATTCCACTGAAAAGGCAGAGCGCGAAATTCAAAAGATATTTTTTTGAAATATTTTACTTTCACACATTAACAAGTCCAATACAGCAAATGAAAGATACACATCTTGTGAATCCAGTCAACATGTCCGATTTTTAAAAAGTTTTACAGCGAAAACACCACATATATTTATGTTAGCTCACCACCAAATACAAAAAAGGACAGACATTTTTCACAGCACAGGTAGCATGCACAAAGCCAACCTAACTAACCAAGAACCAACCAAACTAACCAAGAAACAACTTCATCAGATGACAGTCTTATAACATGTTATACAATAAATCTATGTTTTGTTCGAAAAATGTGCATATTTGAGGTATAAATCAGTTTTACATTGCAGCTACCATCACAGCTACCGTCAGAAATAGAACCGAAGCAGCCAGAGTAATTACAGCCACCAACGTCAAATACCTAAATACTCATCATAAAACATTTCTGAAAAATCGATGGTGTACAGCAAATTAAAGACAAACATCTTGTGAATCCAGCCAATATTTCCGATTTTTTAAGTGTTTTACAGCGAAAAGACAATATAGCATTATATTAGCTTACTACAATAGCCTACCACACTACCGCAGTCATTCATCAAGGCACGTTAGCGATAGCAATAGGCACGTTAGCGATAGGGAATAAACCAGCAAAAAGATATTAATTTTCACTAACCTTCATAAACCTTCATCAGATGACAGTCCTATAACATCAGGTTATATATACACTTATGTTTTGTTCGAAAATGTGCATATTTAGGGCCTCCCGGGTGGCGCAGTGGTCTAGGGCACTGCATCGCAGTGCTAACTGCGCCACCAGAGTCTCTGGGTTCGCCCCCAGGCTCTGTCGCAGCCGGCCGTGACCGGGAGGTCCGTGGGGCGACGCACAATTGGGCTAGCGTCGTCCGGGTTAGGGAGGGTTTGGCCGGTAGGGATTTCCTTGTCTCATCGCGCTCCAGCGACACCTGTGGCGGGCTGGGCGCAGTGCGCGCTAACCAAGGGGGCCAGGTGCACGGTGTTTCCTCCGACACATTGGTGCGGCTGGCTTCCGGGTTGGAGGCGCGCTGTGTTAAAGAAGCAGTGCGGCTTGGTTGGGTTGTGCCTCGGAGGACGCATGGCTTTCGACCTTCGTCTCTCCCGAGCCCGTACGGGAGTTGTAGCGATGAGACAAGATAGTAATTACTAGCGATTGGATACCACGAAATTGGGGAGAAAAGGGGTTAAAAAAAAATAAAAAAATAAAAAAATGTGTGCATATTTAGAGCTGAAATCAGTGGTTATACATTGTGCTAACGTAGCATCCTTTTCCCAGAATGTGCGGATATTTTTATGACACTCCAACTATTCTGACCAAATAACTATTCATAAACGTTACTAGAAAATACATGTTGTATAGGAAATGATAGATACACTAGTTCTTAATGCAATCGCCGTGTTAGAATTCTAAAAATAACTTCATTACAACATCCAGCTTAGGTATAGCGAGAGAGTACCCAAAATCTGGGCGCAAACGACTAGTACAACATGTTCGACAGATATATGAAATAGCATCATAAAATGGGTCCTACTTTTGATGATCTTTCATCAGAATGTTGTACAAGGGGTCCTTTGTCGGGAACAATCGTTGTTTGGATTTAGAATGTCCTCTTCTCCAGTCAATTAGCACGGAAAGCTAGCAAAGTGGCGCTAAGCTCTCCTTCCTGAACAAAGGCACACAACGCAACACGCCTAACGTCCCGAATAAATTTCAATAATCTAATAAAACTATATTGAAAAAACATACTTTACGATGATAGTGTCACATGTATCAAATAAAATCAAAGCCGGAGATATTAGTCGTCCTTAACGACAGCTTATCAGAAGGCAAATCCAGGTCCCTTCACGCGCTCTCCAGAAAACAGGAAACTGGTGACACGTCATGCCGAGAGCTATTATTCGACCCCAGATCAAGTTACACACTCCATTTCTTCTCTCACTGCCTGTCGACATCTAGTGGAAGACGTATGAAGTGCATGTATTCTAATAAATGTCAAGGACCTTTATAGGCAGGCCCTAGAACAGTGCATCGATTTCAGATTTTCCACTTCCTGTCAGGATGTTTGCTGCAAAAGGAGTTCTGTTTTACTCACAGATATAATTCAAACGGTTTTAGAAACTAGAGAGTGTTTTCTATCCAATAGTAATAATAATATGCATATTGTACGAGCAAGAATTGAGAACGAGGCCGTTTAAATTGGGCACGATTATCCCCCAAAGTGAAAACAGCGCCCTCTGTCCTCAACATTAAGGAGTATTTTGGTCCTAGACTAAGTGCTCCGGTACCGCTTGTCGTGCGGTAGCAGAGAAAACAGTCTATGACCTGGGTGACTGGAGTCTCTGACAATTTTATGGGCTTTCCTCTGACACCGCCTATTATATAGGTCCTGGATGGCAAGAAGCTTGACCCCAGTCATGTGCTGGGCCGTAAGCACTACCCTCTGTAGCGCCTTACGGTCAGATAACATTATTTGAGACATTTTATTAGTTTCTCTCTGTTTATATGTTTCAATATTGTTTCTCTAAACCATACCAATAAATATGACTTTATGAAGTGAAAAAATTTCCCCCCCCCCGGTCAAATTATTGGAGATATATGGTAGGGGTCAGTTAAGGAAAGGTAGATACACAGTAGCAATTCTGCGCGTTGAAACAAACGGATTGGGAATTCTCTTACGAGAGTCTCTGGGTCTCTACATCGGGAGTAATTGGATTTGAGAGCACTGATCCGCTGTCACCGTATGGGCTGGGGCGCTTTCGGTAAACCTATATTCCTGCACCCCGCGCTCTGGCACTTGGCATCGGGTCCATCGTTCGCGTGACAGACGGGTTACAGAGAACAGCCGTTTTCACTCAGACGTTTTGGTAAGTCTGGTGGTTAGTCGTTGTCTGGTGGTCTCCGTCGCCTATAGCTTATGTTTTGGTAATATGTCTGCAACTGTATCTGAATGTTATTATGGCATTTTATAATACAGCTCTGTATTTCTGTTATGACGTATGCAGACCGTGATACGGGCACGTAAGCTCCAGACATGTGGCGCAGCGTAATTCGTAGCGCTGTCAAATCTCAAATCAGCAGGAACGGATACAGTGAAAATTGTCTACACCCTGGACGCAGACTGAATAAAATAGTCAGTGCTGTTTATTAGCTAGACAAATACAGAATTGTTGATGGGGTTGGGGCTATACGGTATGGGTTGGGGTAGCCTACCATATATCTTGATTTTGGGCTTAGGCTAACAGTTACGTTACAGTGCAGTGTTAATATTATCAGCTCTCCTCAACAGTTGTTATAATTTGCATCCCATCAAAACCTTTTCCTCATTGTGTTACATTAGAACCTGTCTGTCTTCCACCTGTTGGCTACAATAGAATGCTGTGCACTGCACACCGTTGAAGACCATTGTTACAACTCAGGTGTTATACCAGTAGAATAACCCACGCATTAATTACCCTTTAACTAATTACCCTTTTACTAAATCTATTTTACTTTGAAAAGCTAAATTAACATAGTTTACGGCCTGTCTAATGGTTATTCTCATTAGACAGGTTCTAACTGGGCGGCAGGTGGTTAGAGCGTTGGGTAGAGCGTAGTGGTTAGAGCGTTGGGCCAGTAACCGGAAAGATTGCTGGATCGAATCCCTGAGCTGACAAGGTGAAAATCTGTCTTTCTGCCCATGAACAAGGCAGTTAACCCACTGTTCCCCGGTAGGCCGTCATTAAATAAGAATTTCTTCTTAACTGGCTAGTTAACTAAAGGTTAAATAAAAATAATAACAAAATCTCTCATTCCACTGGAATAATACCTACTCTTTGTCCTCTCACATTCACTTCTGTATGTAATGCTTTATTTCTGTTGTCTCAGCTGAATACTAAGTTTAAGTGCAGGAGGGATGTCACAGTCCTGTTGGTGGGAGATGAATGCCAGGTTTGTTAGTAGCAAAACAATCTTCAATGTCAGAGACCCAAGCAGATACTGTATGTAAAACAGAGTATTGTGGCCACTGTTGTCGACTTCATCACTCGACAGTTATTCCCATGACCCCTCCTCCTGCTGCTGTCTGTCTCAATCCCAGTCCAGATAACTGGGAGAACTGGTGAGGCTGGAAAAGCTGGCATGTTACTGTGCAGCTACGGTACGCTACTGCAGTAATCTCCTCCTTCTCTCGGGACTTAGTGAGGAGGCTGACAGTAGCAGATGGGTCCAGGGCACCAGGCTAATAGGCTCACTGACTCAGTGGGATGGCCAGTTTGAAGGCCTGTATACTACTAGTTGTCTGACCCCATACCATCAATTAGACCTACAGTACAGTAGGGCATATCTTTGCTCCAGTCCACCTTTGTTTCCGTCTAACCCTGATAAGGCTGTGTTGGAGCAATGGGGGATAAAGCCATGTCAGAGCCAGTGTCCTCACTGCCTTATGGTTTTGGCCACATTTGTCAGTTGACATATTTGTAGGATATCTCTGGCACAAATGTAAATCCATGAGGTCAACTGTGATGGCACTTGTTCTCTCCCAGACATTGACATGGCAGCACGTCCAGACTTCCAACGTGAGGGGAGGGGTGAGAAGAACCTGTCTCCCCTGTCTCGCCTCCCCCATGAGCGGGTGACCCTGATGGTGGACGGGACTCACTTTGTGGTGGACCCCGCCCTGTTCACCGCCCACCCTGACACCATGCTGGGGAGGTAAAGTCCAGACCCCTAAGCATCACAATCTGTGTGTCAGATTTAGACTATTTTATTATATTATAACAGACTGAGATTGTGCTAGCCCACTGACCTAAATCAGCCATAGCCTTAGCGCAAGTCTTCAGGTCTCAGGCCAGGTTAGTCATCAGGCACGCGTGGATCACCACCGTGTCCAATACAGTAGTACAGCCTATTATTAGACCAGGGACAGATAAAGAAGAAACACTAACAAAACCCTAATCCCTCAGGAATCATTTCAGAGTGGTTTGTTTCTAGTCTCAGAGAGTGATGTTTACTCTGACCCATTGGCCATTTGGGTTAATCTGGGCTAATAATCTGAGATTGGTCAAATATTACCCAGGAATATTCCTCTCATTAACACCTTCTCTCGCATACACAATGGAGGCATTGTTATGATTCAGGTTTCAGGTGTGACCCAGATGCAGACAGTGTTGAAGAAACAAAAGTTTATTTATAGTACAGGGGCAGGCAAACGACAGGTGAAAGACAGGCAGAGGTTAGTAATCCAGAGAGGCTGCAAAAGGTCCAGAACGGCAGGCAGTCTCAGGGTCAGGGCAGGCAGGGGTCAATAATCCAGTGAGGTGGGGCAAGGTATAGAACGGCAGGCAGACTCAGGGTCAGGGAAGGCAGAACGGTCAAAACCGGGAAGGACTAGAAAACAGGAGCAAGAACAGACAGGAGCAGGGGAACAAACGCTGGTAGGTTTCACGAAACAAAACAAACTGGCAACAGACAAACAGAGAACACAGGTATAAATACACTGGGGATAATGGGGAAGATGGGCGACAACTGGAGGGGGGGTGGAGACAAACACAAAGACAGGTGAAACAGATCAGGGTGTGACAACACTGTACTAAAGAAAGGAAATAAGACTTGAATGGTAACTGGACATCTACACAGACAAGGCTTTCAACATGCATTAAACTCGGAAATGCTTATTGTGAGGACATTTAGTATAATGAAATAAATAAATAACACATTTGAATTCTCAGGATGTTTGGTCCTGCCCGTCACTTCACCCGGCCAAACGCCAAGGGAGAGTATGAGATCGCTGAGGGAATCGGAGCCAGCATATTCAAAGTCGTCCTGGTGTGTTTCACTTAAAATAGTTCCCCTGAGTTATGAAATTGCTTATATCTTCCCTTACCTAAACTAACCTACTGTGTTTCTCTCTCCCCCCTCTTCCTCTCTGTCCCTTGACTCTCTCTCTCATTCTTTCTCCCTCTCTCGCAGGACTTTTACAAAGGGGGTATCCTGCAGTGTCCAGAGGGGGTGTCAGTGTCTGAGCTCAGAGAAGCGTGTGACTACCTCTGTATTAACTTTGACTACAGTACCGTCAGGTGCAGAGACCTCAGTGAGTAGCACAGTCACACCGGGTTTGACCAGGGTCCAGTTTAAAACCGAAACGTTGAGTAATGTTATGCAATTATTGCATGCACAGTTTTTAAAATGAAGTTAAACCACTTTTCAAAACCTGTTCCTAATTGCCGAGTCTTCTTCATCTTGAATTTTCACTATTGAAATATACATTTTGCCATGTACAAGAGACTATGATGTCAAATCAGAGGTCATAGTTCAAATGGTGTGACCATTCGTTCCTGTCCCAGGCGCATTGCTGCATGAGCTGTCCAACGACGGTGCAAAGCGTCAGTTTGATGTCTTCCTAGAGGAGCTAGTTGTTCCGGTGATGGTGTCTAGTGCTCAGGAGGGGGAGAGGGAGTGTCACATCGTAGTTCTCACAGATGATGACATAGTGGATTGGGACCATGACAACCCTCCACCCATGGGAGAGGAGTACTCACAGAGTAAGTGACCTAGTCCTTCACCTCTCTCAGGGTAATTATAATGAATCATACATTATTAATAAAATAGATCATTGACATGTATATTTCGGACAGTGCTGTTTGTTTCATTTTCTATACTTTAGACTTTTGAGAATCTAGAGCCCCAACCTTTTTTGGAAAATAATTATTAATAATTTTGGAGTGAGCACTTTGTTCAATATTATTTCCTGTTCTCGCTCTCTTAAATGTGCCCAGTTCTGTACAGCACCAAGCTCTACCGCTTCTTCAAGTACATAGAGAACAGAGATGTGGCCAAAGCACTGTTAAAGGAGAGAGGACTGAAGAACATTCGCATCGGCATTGAGGGTGAGTCCGTTACCATGTCCCAAATCAACCCGCTAGCCCTCAGCCTCTTCTCCTAGCCTCTTCTGCTTAGGTGTCTGAATATCTGAAAGAAACAAATAGGTATAAGAAATAAGGCTTAGATTCAATCCGTATCGCGGAAGATCCATGCTATATATGGGTTAGCAGATGAAAAGGATGCACATGTTTTAATGGGGACGAAGTCCATGTTTTGTTGTGATTCTGGATGGCAAGATAGCTAGTAACATTGAGCGGAATCTTAAGTGGCACGTTTCATCTTGTTATTGATATTATGTCTTGTTTTGAGGTGTTTTGTCTGATTTTATGTCAATGCTAATATGGCAAAACATTTGCTAGCTAGCTAACCAACAACTGTAACGATGTATTTAAGAAACAACAAGTGCTCATTGTGAAAATGTATTTTCGATATACATTGGAGACTAAATATAGTTGGCATGTTATCAACAATCTAAGCCAACCCCGTCTGTTTTGCCCTATAGTTGAATACAGAGGTTTTGTTGCTAAGCAACCAACCCGTCTATAGCTAGATTGAAATTTAAAGGCTATGTTCCCGCATTTGTGTTACACCCTGCATCCCACTGGGCAAAACTGGTTGAATCAAAGCTGTTTCCACGTTATTTCAATAAAAAAATATATATGTTATGTGATGATGTTGAATCAATGTGGAAAACTGATTGGATACGCAAAAAGTCATCAACGTCAAGACATTCTCCTTTTTTTTCATCCAGCTTTTAACCTAAATCCAATGACATGGTGAAATTGTTTGTTGATTTCACGTTGAATTCACGTTAGTTGACAACTCAACAGTATTTAAATCAAAACTACACGTTGAACTGACGTCTGTGCCCAGTGGGATATGTCGTCTCAATCGAAAAACACATTTACATTTAAATTGCGCAATAACACAAATCTTCCGGAATACTTATTGAATCTAGCCCCAAGTCTTCCAATGACATAGGCTACATTGCTACATTTTGCTTCCCTCAAATCTGCAAACCCTACAGAGATACTGAACATGATGTGCGTCTGGTCCTCATGTATCCCAGGGTACCCTACCTGTAAGGAGAAGGTGAAGCGCCGTCCCGGTGGGAGGTCAGAGGTCATCTATAACTACGTGCAGCGGCCCTTCATCCAGCTGTCCTGGGAGAAGGAGGAAGGGAAGAGTCGGCACGTGGACTTCCAGTGCGTCCGAAGCAAGAGTGTCCCCAACCTCATCGCCTCTCTGGGGGAGCCAACACGACCCGCAGCCACACCCAACCCGCAGGTCGATGAGCTGGATAGGCTGATCAGCCCTGATCCCCGCCCCCAGTCTCAGGCCCCACCCCCACCCACCAATGATAGTTGAGGAGAGGGTAGAAGTTGACCTTGGGTATAGGTTTTTTTTTGTTCCCCTATTGGTCAAGGTCAGGGTTTGGCAAGGTTAAGGTTGCGCTGATACTAGGGCCTAGATTCAATCAGATCAAGCATTAACCAGCGATAGACGACACCCGCATAGCTGATGTTCTGGCGTGTCGGAGATGTAACTGGGTTGGAGCTGTCAAATCAGTGAGCAGCTGCTCTGGGGATCTCTTGAAGCCACACCGTCCCACTTGTGTTAGAATTTCAGACCGAGAATGTGTAGGCTGTATAGAAATAATGACGCTCAAATTCAAAATCATTAAACAAAATAATGAGGATTTCTATCAGCCTAATCGAGGTGTAGATTACATCTCACATTCCAGTGTTCTAACTTGTAAACAGGGCTGCATGAGATTTCTGTTAATGCGATACCGTGGAGCCAATGGCAATGTCCGCTTTAGGTATAACGCCGGGAGCGCCTGTTGATTTGACAGCTCTAATGCAGTTCCACCTCTGACCTCTATGTGGGTGTCAGCAAGCGCGGATCTGAAAGAATCTAGCCCTAGATCTGTGTTTTGGGGCAACTTCTACCCGAGGCCGTCATCAGTTACCACGTCAGCCTGTCTTCCACTCAGGATGTGTGAGTTTACAGACACACTCAAACAAACCTCCATGACCATACAGTCCAACCCATGTACGCATACAGAAACAGATGCGCATGAAACACAGACATGTACACATGTACGCACACATACACACATGGATTTGGACAAGGAGGATGTTTACAGTAGATAACTAGACCTTACTAGAGTATATCTAGTGATTCCTCATTTAGAATGTATTATGTCATAATTATGTCATAAGTGTGTGTGTGTGCTCTTTTTTTCCTTTTATGACCGATTACATTTTATATGCTTTCTACATTTATATAAAGGTTGCAGTTAATATTATTGTTTAAAGTATTTCCATCGTTTTTGTTCAAAGAATTTGTTCAAGTAATTGTTGCAGCTGCACGGGAAACCGAAATAAAATGATGGCATAGCTAACTTCATGATTTTGTGTTCTGATAAATAAAACCTCAGGTTGACATCTCATAGAAAAGATGGCCATGCTGACAAAGGCATAAAAAAAGAAACAACAGTATGCCCCAGAATTGTACAAATGTTTTATTGAAAGATTAAATTATTTCTCAGCATTTAAAGCTTTTTTTCTCATAGTGAACATGTGTTCTCCTTTGCTGAGAAATATAGTTGAGCTGAAAACATTCAAACCTCATACAGAAGGATTCAATAAGATACACACACATACACACACAGATCTATACATAGTATATGTGTCACCCAGCAGAGAAATGACTGCGGTTTATACATGTACTCATTTGCATATCAATATTTTTCCTTGCTCAAAAGGAACAGCTTGGTGTGAGCATTGATACAAAATATAGGCTATTTTAAAAAACATAAGCAGACGTAATGGGAATTATTGTACCGCCTATTTGGCATGTGCACCTTTTCAAACAGCATTACACTAGTAAGAGTCTATCATGCTAAGCAGCTGCTCAGAGTTTACTTCTCCAGCGGGTACAAAGACCTTAAAGCACTCGAGTGAAAATCAGAACGAGTGGAGAACTAACCGTCAACATCATTCAGTCGTCTATCTGGGGAAAAAATATTGCATCACTTTACACAGGTATTACTACTGGGTTACTATGTGGGAATAAGTACAAGTAGTTCTATAGCACCTACCATTTTAGTCTCTTGAAAAATAAAAGAGTGAGAACAAATGGTTAGTGTTAGGCCTACTACTACCTGACTGCAGTAGTTCATCTAGTAAAAGCTATCCTGTAGTTACTCATGTAAGGTGTAAAGTGAGGCCAAGTTTGTTTTCCTTTTTTTACATAATACGTACATACACACACTAACAGTGCTGAAAGTGCTTTAACACAGATATATGTGAAAGTTCAAGCTCTATATTTCATATTTGCTGAAGTTTTAAATGTACGTGAAATTCATAAATCCCCAGCATTGTGCATAAAACAGTGGTTCCTTTTTGAGTTAAAAATACTATATGGGGAAAAAACCGTAACATGAGAAGCCTTTCATTAAATACCAGCTTTAGAAAGAGCAGCTGTAAAAAAAAAATCAAGCCCTGTCGGGTGAGCAAAAAGTCTAGAGCCTTCCATCCTGCATACAAACAATTTAACATGAAACAAAAAAAGGGGGATTCCAATTTCAAACTAATGTACAGCTCTTGGCAGTTCTTTGGGTAAGGCATATAAAATGGACATGATGTCTCAAGGTAGTGTCATTCAGACAGCTCAACATACACACACAACCAGCATTAGTTATATCCCTGAAGACTAGTACTATTTCAATCCAACAAAGCATTCGAATGAACCTTTCTGAAAACGTCTGTATTATGAAAATGATACATTACAAAATGATTAAAGAAATAACAGTTGAGACAACCAACAAAGGCAGTGATGGAGAAGTGCTTCCTCAATAAACCCCTTACTGAGGAGTAGCTAGACTACCATGGAATTTTCCGTCCTTTGTTGAACATTCTCACTCACTCGGACTGATGACATCACAGGAATCACAGAAATAGAATGCTAAAAATAGCATTGTTAGAACTCCTCTCTCCGAGGCAAGCGGTAATCTAATGACGTCACAGGGGTAGTGAGACAGACTGCTGTGAACCTGCCAGCTTCCTAGAGAACAGTAGAGACGTTTCCCTATTAACCGTATGACAGGTTGAGGAGAAGAGTGGGGAGAAGGTTCTGGAGGGACACAAGGGGACAGCTATAAGGCTGTACATCAGAGTTCAGTGCTGGTGGGAAAGTAAGAGCCGGGCTTCAGCTCTGAGAAATTGGGCCCTATTCAATCAAAACTGCTATCCTGGTATCGAAGATAAACTTGACATTCTTCCTACACAGCGAGAAAGCATATTTGAGATGAGTTATTGTTACACACTGTAAAAATTTTACTGAGATAATTCATCCAAACATGCATTGACAGTGAAAGAAGAATGGTGGTTTTCACATCCGGGAAACCCGGTTACTGGGCCCTAAGTCACAGAAGGCCAAACTGTGGTTACAACCATGTATCCACAGGGTATAAGGAACTGGTTAGAGTTGGTTCAACCAGATTTCTCAGAATCCTGGTTCAGAATGCCTGCAGGAAATAGAACAGCTTAACAGTTGAATTTTGTAAAAAAAAAAAACATATTTGTATTATGAAACTGAACCGTTGTGTGAAGGTATCTGGGTGCTGCGGGGGATATGGGAATCAGGGGGTCATTGCAGCACAGATTATAGGGTCAGAGTTCATCTCTTGCTTCCCTTCATGTAGGAAGGGATGGCTCCCCTGGCTGTCAGGCCCTCGAATCGCTTGTAGGTGTAGTTGATGAAGACCCAGTCCTTATTTTTATAGTCAGCCTCAGCTGCTGCTGCTGCTGCTGGAGACTTGGTGGGTGCTGCTGCAGCTGGGGGGAGAGAGAGAGAAAGGGGGCGAGAAAGGAGAGTGACGAAAGAGGGAGAAGAAAGAGGGAGCGGAAATAGACAAGGAGAAAGGGAGAAATTTAGAGTTGATAGCCACAAGGTGTACTGTACAACCACACACACACACACACACACACACACACACACACACACACTATGAAAGACACAAGAAAATAGTTTCTGCCGAAACTCTTGTCTTTGTCTCACCTGTGGGTGAGAGGATGTCCGACTCAGGGAACTCGTCGAAGTTTGATGTGTCGTCTATGCTTTTGATCTCCACGGGGATCGCTGCAGGTCTCTCCCTGGGTTGGGCGACAAACACAGTAAGACTGTAGTAAGACCTGGACTTCTTGGACCGCCAAGGTCTAATTTTTTTTTTTTTTTAAGAATTGTTTTGCCTATAAACTGTTCCTGGAAAGAAGTCCCTGTGTACCTGATGTGGTCGTAATCGACTCCCTCAAAGAATGGGTTTCTCTTGATCTCCTCCACCCCTGTCGCCCCGATCCGATGATCTCCCTCACAGCAGAACCTAAGTAGGAATAAACCAAAATGTTGATCCTGAGAACAACCACATAAAGGGACATAGAAGTGTACCTGCCAGAGATACAGTATTAACTTGAGATGACATTCATGTTTTACAATTGAACCATTTAGTTGACGTTCATTCTTATCAAGAATAACATACTCTACAATGGCCTCTATGGACTGTTTATCCATCTCTCTCTCTCTTTTTGACCATGTTATATGTAGTGCACTCTTAGAAAAAAAGGTGCTAAGTAGAACCATATAGGGTCCTTCGGTTTGTCCCCATAGGAGACAACAACCTGCTATAGAGCATGCTAGGAAACATGTTAACGATGGGTGTGGTTTTGAGTGTTTTACTCTACACAGAGTACAAATGACACAATCACACATTTACCTTTGGTCATTAACACCAACAGTTGGGTTTGTTTAAACCCCTGAGTGTTAATTTAGCTCTTTATAGAGTTAATTTAACTCCTGAATCAACCTTAGAAATGTTTCACTGAAAAATCAACACTAGGTAACACTGGCCAATTTGCTGTGTACAAATATTCCCATACACACTACCGTTCAAAAGTTTGGGGTCACTTAGAAATGTCCTTGTTTTTGAAAGAAAAGCAAATATTTTGTGCATAAAAATAACATCAAATTGATCAGAAATACACTGTAGACATTGTTAATGTTGTAAATGACTATTGAAGCTGGAAACGGCAGATATTTAATGGAATATCTACATTGGCGTACAGAGGCCCATTAACAGCAACCATCACGCCTGTGTTCCAATGGCACATTGTGTTAGCTAATCCAAGTTTATCATTTTAAAAGGCTCACCGATCATTAGAAAACCCTTTTGAAATCAGCACAGCTGAAAACTGTTGTTCTGATTAAAGAAGCAATAAAACTGGCCTTCTTTAGACTAGTTGAGTATCTGGAGCATCCACATTTGTTGGTTTGATTACAGGCTCTAAATGGCCAGAAACAAAGAACTTTCTTCTGAATCTCATCAGTCTATTCTTGTTCTGAGAAATTAAGGCTATTCCATGCGAGAAATTGCCAAGAAACTGAAGATCTCGTACAACGCTGTATACTACTCACTTCACAGAACAGCGCAAACTGGCTCTAACCAGAATAGAAAGAGGAGTGGGAGGCCCCTGTGCACAACTGGGCAAGAGGACAAGTACATTAGAGTGTCTAGTTTGAAAAACAGACGCCTCACAAGTCCTCAACTGGCAGCTTCATTAAATAGTCCCGCAAAACACCAGTCTCAACGTCAACAGTGAAGAGGCGACTCCGGGATGCTGGCCTTCAAGACAGAGTAGCAAAGAAAAAGCCATATCTCAGACTGGCCAATAAAAATAAAAGATTAAGATGGGCAAAATAACACAGACACGACAGAGGAAGATTGGGAAAAAGTGTTATGGACAGACAAATGTTAGTTTGAGGTGTTCGGATCCCAAAGAAGAACATCCATGAGACGCAGAAAAAAATAAAATATGCTGGAGAAGTGCTTGACGCCATCTATCAAGAATGTTGGAGGCAATGTGATGGTCTGGGGGTGCTTTGGTGGTGGTAAAGTGGGAGATTTGTACAGGGTAAAAGGGATCTTGAAGAAGGAAGGCTATCACTCCATTTTGCAAAGCCATGCCATACCCTGTGGACGGCGCTTAATTTGAGACAATTTCCTCCTACAACAAGACAAAGACCCAAAGCACAGCTCCAAACTATGCAATAACTATTTAGGGAAGAAGCAGTCAACTGGTATTCTGTCTATTATGGAGTAGCCAGCACAGTCACCGGATCTCAACCCGATTGAGCTGTTGTGGGAGCAGGTTGACGATATGGTATGTAAGAAGTGCCCATCAAGCCAATCCAACTTGCGGGAGGTGCTTCAGGAAGCATGGGGTGAAATCTCTTCAGATTACCTCAACAAAATGACAACTAGAATGCCAAAGGTCTGCAAGGCTGTAATTGCTGCAAATGGAGGATTCTTTGACGAAAGCAAAGTTTGAAGGACACAATTACTATTTCAATTAAAAATCATTATTTATAACCTTGTCAACATCTTGACTATATTTCCTATTCATTTTGCAACTCATTTCATGTATGTTTACATCGAAAAGAAGGACATTTCTAAGTGGCCCTAAACTTTTGAACGGTAGTGTAGGTGCAGTTTAAAACATTCTTACACCTATTCTTTTAAGATCACGAGGGTTCAACTTTAAACATAGTGCCTGAGCATTCCTGTTTATCTCTATTTAAAATAAAATACAATAAAAAAGCTTATTTAGATTCACAAGGGTTCTATGTAGAACCCTTCTTGTCTTTCAAAGAATCCTTATTGCCATCCAAAGAACCCTTCCTTCCTAAAACGGTTCTTAGGATGAGAAAGATTCTAGTTTGAACCCTTTGCCTTACAAAGAACCCTCATCTTCCAAAAAGGATTCTTCAAATGGAAATGGTTATTGGTAGAACTCCATCCCTCTGCAAAGAACCATTTTAGAACCCTTTTTTCCAGGAGTGTACTAGTGCTAACCTGAGGATGAGTTCCTTGGCCCTCTCTGAGATGGGGACTTCCGGAGGGAACACCAGAGTCTCCTTCCAGTTCATCACCTTCTTATATGTCTCCTGGGGCGTCTCCGAACAGAACGGGGGGTAGCCTGGAGAGAAACAAATAAACTTAGACAGCAATCCTAATTCAATCATAACTTACTTCTTGCAAGTTAGTGCCTGTGTTCCAATCAACCGATCACTCCTACCAATCAGCATCTCGTACATGATGACCCCCAGGCTCCACCAATCACAGAGCTTGTTGTATCCGGTCTGCATGAACACTTCCGGGGCGATGTAGTCTGGAGTTCCCACAGTGGAGAAAGCCTGAGAGAGGGAGATAGGAAAGGAGAGAGAGGAAAGGAGAGAGAGAGAGGAGAGTTGAGAGGGTAAGAGGTACGCCCTGCTTTAGACACAGCCCAGTCAGTAAAACAACCTCTAGCCCCTGAAATGAATAACCATTTCAAGTAATGTTCTGAATTGACCTAATTAAAATGCAGTCAACCCTAGCCTTTTTCTCTTACCATGCCACACAGTACATTCGCTGTGGAAACCAAGCTGACGTAACTGTAACCGTGCTGTAAATGTCAGCCCATAAAAAGGGACAGACATCCAACCATCTGCACACCAGATGTGTACTGTATCTCTGCTACTACACTGGCCTTCTTCATTTCATCTAGAAAATCCGGTCTATACAGAACGACAGGCTCTCTCGCATGAAGAGAAAATGTGGTTTTGGAGATGCTCTACTCTTTACAGGAGAGAACACTTTTTCCTATGAGTGAATGAACACGGATAAGCAACACATTTCAAAAGCAGAGGCCATTGGTAAACCGTCTTATACCCTTATTAACAACTACAGTCATCTTTGCTGTGTTTATGAGGAAGTTTGGGCTTAAGACCGATCCTCCAGTGGAGTAGTGACTAAAGGTAGCCAGAGCTCCATGATACTCACCAGCTGTCGTCTGTTCCTCTTCCAGGTCTCTGCTTTCCTCTTGGAGTTCATGTACTGAGATGCTGTGGAGAATAAATGATTGGTCTTAGGCATAACTCAGTTACAGCTAAGCACCCAGGAGGAAGATTCATGACAAATATATAGTTGTATTAGCTTTCTAATTGTATCTACTTAAATTCATTGAGTATAGCTTTATTGTTGTACTCACTGAAGTCGTTGGAAACGCTATGGTTGAGGTTCCTGTAGAACTCTGTCCGATGGGCCTTCTTCAACCCTGTACACAAGCCGAAGTCTGATAGCTTCACATGGCCCTGAACACACACACACACACGCGGTTATTTGTGTTACACCACTTCCTGGGGATGTTTCAGTAATAATGCATGACAACACCAGAGTGTTTCTGAAATCACACTTCCTGTGGTGACTTTGAAACTGTGTTGTGGATTTATAATTTCAGACTCGACACTCAGGAAGATCACGGCATTCTAATGCTGATGTAATCCTCCTGTGTGTGTGTGTGTTGATGTAATTTCAAATAAATTTCAACCTGTTTGAAATCTGGTTGATTGCCTTTTTTTTATATAACCGAATCAAAAAATATAAATGTAAATGGCATGTTATAGATTAAAGAAGGGCCCAGAGCACTTTTTTTTTAGTTTTTTGATTTCACTTGTTTTTGAGAAACCTACCCCAACCAGCAATTCACTTCCTCATCCTTGTTGTGCAGTACAGGGGGCTCTGAAAACACATGAACAAGTGCTCCAAAAACAACCAAATACATTGTTTTAGAAACGCAAACATAGAGTGGTGCAGTTCTTTAGATGTTGTACACATAAAATTGTCATTCTGAACTTCATCGCAACGTTACATTGCATTTTGTGCGACTCAAGCTGTTTCCTTCATCCAGCTGTTCCATTCTCCTTGTAGCTTGCTGATAGAATGGACAGAGCGGTATCACTCGTGTTGCAACTAATTGAAATATAACGTTCCAAAGTTATGAATGACACAATTTTGTGTACAACATCTAAAGACCTGCATCACATTACTGAGAGCTTTTCAGTTTCTAAAAGGACGTATTTGGGTGTTTTTGGAGAATTTGTTCATATTTTTCGGAGCCTCCCGTACAGCACAACGAGGACGAGGAAGTGAATCACTGGTTGAGGTAAGTTTCTCCAAAACAAGTGAAATCGCAAAAAAGTGTCTGGACCCTACTATAACATGACATTTACATAATTTCTTTTAAAGATTTGGTCGTAAAAAAGCAAAACAGGAAAGACGTTATTTTAACCATTTCAACCTGTTTGTATTACATAATTTCAACCAGATTTCAACCTGTTTTAATGATGTTACTTCAACCAGAGTTCAACCTGTTTGTAATTACGTAATTTCAACCTGTTTGTAATTACATAATTTCAACCAGATTTCAACCTGCTTTAATGACGTTATTTCAACCAGATTTCAACCTGTTTGTATTCATGGGTTCATATGAGAGGTTCATGGCTCTGTTAAGGGCGGTCTTCGACCATACACCGGAGGGCAGAGAAGGAGGTGACCGACTATTCCAAATCCGGCAGGTTGCCCAGACCATTGCTGAGTACGCCCTCACCTTCCGGACCATGGCAGCCTCCGGCGGATGGAATGAACCGGTGCTCTGCACCCTATTCCGTAGAGGAATGCGCGAGGCGGTTCAGACGGCGCTGGCGTGCCGGGACAACAACCTTTCTTTGGACGCACTCATCGCGATGGCCATCTGTCTGGACAACTGTAGTATCTTAGGATGCTTCTTAGATTGATGACACCGGACACATAAGTACGTTTTATTATTTAATTCTTACTTAGAATAACACATTACCGGAATGCACCTGGCATAAGCTTCCAGAGGCTTTTCCGAGCACGGTTTTATGACAGACTAAACGGCTACGGATAACTGAAAGCAAATCCCGTATTGAGTCAATACTGCCATCTATTGGTAAACATAATACTTAACATAAATATACCAGGTTACTACAGAAACCTTCTTTGGGAGTGCCGGAACCTTCCTCACCCCTCGCCCTCCTCCTTTGGCCGTTCTGAGGCAGTGCCTGAACCCATGGAGGCAGGGGCCAAACACCTGTCCTTGGCAGAGCGACGTCGTGTTCCTATTGCGGCCAGGAGAGGTACCAGCTTCAGTGTTGTCCGGTGCGTCCCAACACGGGGTCCACTAGGGCAGAGGGGCGGTCCCGTGATCATCCGTCTCCCAGGGTAGGCGTGAGTATTCCAACATCAGTGTTTTCCGCCACACCCTTCCTGGTTTCCACTTCACTGGCTGGCTGTCCCTCAGGTGTTGTCGCTACAACTCTAGTGGACTCCGGTGCCGCGGGGAATTTCATCGACCAGGCCCTCGCCTCCTCCCTTAACATCACCTCATACCCGCTCTCCTCTCCTTTTCCGGTCCAAGCCGACCATTGGGATCCGGCACTATCACGCACATCACAGCACCACTCAACCTCACCGTAGGAGCCATGCACCAAGAAAGCCTTCATCATCACTACACCTGTACACAAAGTCCTCCTCAGCCTGCCGTGGCTCCAACGTCATAACCCCATCTTATCCTGGTCGAAGGATGAGAATCACCGCCTTCGCACCGCCTTCGCACCGCCTCGGCACCAGGATGCCTGAAGCCCTGCTTTCCCTTACCCTGTGGTTCCACATCCGCAAGGCTCTGGAGAGGAAACCCGCACCTGTTACCTGCCCCACTGAACGCGTCTACGTTCCCACGGGGGTAAGAGATAGGCTGTTGACATGGGCGCACACATCCCTCGCCGCTGGACACCCAGGTATCACTTGTACCATTCAATCCATCTCCGCTAAGTACTGGTGGTCCACCTTGGCGCAGGACGTTGCCCACTCTGTCAACTCCTGCTCCGTATGTGCCCAAACTAAACCTCCCTGGTATGCTCCAGCAGGGAACCTCCTTCCCCTTCCCATGCCTCAGCGGCCTCAGACCCATCTGTCCATAGACATTGTCACTGATCTCCCCCCGTCTGATGGTTTCACCACTATTACGGTTGTTGTGGACAGATTCTCTAAATCCTGCCATTTTATCCCTCTCTTTGGTCTCCCTGCCGCTCCCCAGGTCTCTGAGACACTGTTCCAGCAGATGTTCTGGCCCTGAGGCCTTCCGGGTGGACATAATCTCCGACCGTGGCCCCAAATTCACATTGTGAGTATGGAGAGCCTTCACGGAGAAGCTGGGGGCCACGGCCAGCCTCACATCCAGGTACTGGCCTCAGTCCAACGGGCAGGTGGAAAGGACTAACCAGAAGCTGGGGAGGTTCCTTAGGAGCGGCAGGGGGAGTAGGCCCGGTTCCTTCCCAGTGCGAAGTACGCAGAGAACTCACTTCGTCACTCCTCTACCGGGCTGACTCCCTTCCAGTGCATCCTGGGATATCAGCCAGCCCTGGCTCCGTGGACCCCGAGCCAGACCGAGTGTCACGCCTACTCCAGCTGCCGCTCAACGTCGCCGGTCTACTAACCACAGGTCCTGGCACCATCATTGCGCACACCTGGACCTCATCATCCCCTTGAATACTCTCCCTTTATTTAGCCCTCAGTAGCCTCAGTCATTAGGCAGCATTGGTTTTGTTCTCGTTCAGTATGCTTCTCATGTTTTGTTTATCTGCCGTCTCTTATCATTAAACGTACCTTCTGCCCCGGCTTCCTGACTCCAAGCGTGTACGTTACAGAGTGTGTGTGTGTGTTTGCTTGCATGTATGTATTATATAGCATGTTCTGTGTATGTGTACCTTGGAGTCCAGCAGTACATTGTCAGGTTTGATGTCTCTGTGTATGAAGCCCATCTGGTGTATCGAGTCTATGGCCAGGACCGTCTCAGCCACATAGAACTGAGTCTCCTCCTCTGACAGAGTATCCTTCTTCATCAGCAATGTCATCATGTCACCTGCATGGAGTGCCACAAAGAGCATCAGCATCACACACACACACAACTGCAAACATGCACGTGCACACTTCACACACAAACACACACACCTCCAGGTAAGAACTCCATGAGTAGGTAGAGGTTCATCTTGTCCTGGAAGCTGTAGAACATCTTGACCACCCACAGACTGTCTGCCTGCACCAGGATGTCCCTTTCAGCCCGGATATGGCCCACCTAACATAGAAACACAACACATAGATCACATAAAATGAACACACATACACACACATTCTCTCTACACTAACGCCAACCCACCCAACATCTAAACACAACACATAGAAGGAACACACACACCCAATCTCTCTACACTAATGCTAACCCACCTAACATCAAAACACAACACATAGAATGTATACATCAATAAGCCTACAGGTTCAGTCCCATCCGAGGGCAGTGGAGGAGAGGGGGGAGAGGGTACATTCAGAAATAGCCATTGCTGTTGCTACATAAACAACATTAAATATCCATAATGCGTTGGGAAAATAAGGAATATGTTTCAACACGACACAAGGCTTAAGGAGGAATGTGAAGTAATCCTGTGGCCTTAGATACAGTACATGTCCTTAGATACAGTACATTTCCTTGGATACAGTACCTGTCTGAGCTGAGTGAATAAAAGGGACACAGGGCTCTATTATCAGCAGGCGCTAAGGAGACTCAAGTGTCGAACACACAATAGTTTGCAATTTCGTCATTGTAAAAAAAACTGCCGCACTGGCATTACACCAGGTTCAGCAATTTACATCAGCTCGCTTGCGCTGAGGTGGGAGGAACTGCAATATTTGAGGTGTGTCCTTAAAAACAAGCGCATAGTGACAATTTCATGCAGTGCTAAAGGGAAGTTAAGACCCACCAAAAGCAGGTCTTAACGGTAACACAGTTGATAATGGCATGGAATTTGAGTGTGGAAGCGCAGGCTATCCAGCGATGGCTCACAGTGCCAACGGAAAGAGAGATGTGTCTTTTGGGCCTTTGAATCTCGTATTTAGAAACATAAAAAAACGATTTGTTCCCCTCCCATTTCGTTTAATTTGATTAAAAACCGAGCATAGCCTGGTTTAGCAGCTTCGTATAGGTGCATCTCTTTATCCTGACCATGTATTAGCTAAGTAGCCTATGAATGAAGGGGTTTTAATTGGCCTACTGAGAGTGACTTGAAACATTTTGGAGTCACTCTCAGTAGGCAGCGAAACAATTGACAGGGCCCTAGTATTTGAAATAGACGTGCAAATGCCATGTTAAGACATTGACGCGAGATGCGATTTATGATGTCACACTTCTGACCCCATCTTATTTAGAAATATTGTTGTTGTTTTTAAAAACAGATTGCTTGTTTTTCAGTTTCATTTTATTAAAAACCAAGCATGCCCCCCCCCTCCACTCAATGAAGGCTGTTTTTTTGTTGTTGTTCTGCCCAATGCATTGGCGCAATAGTAGCCTATCAATAAAGGGTTTGGCTCGTGAGACTGCTTTGAAATAAATCTTAATCTTAATTAATAATAAGATTTATTAAAAGATCAGGTTCGGCAGCAGAAAAACATACATTTTTTTGCCTGCTCACGTTATTATTTTGGATATGAGAAAAAGCAACAACTTGTTTTCAACAATGTCTACCTTAATATTATACGCCCAAAGAGAGCAATGATGGTGCCTGTAACAGTATTTAGACATAGCCTATTTAAAACAAGTTGTTGTTTCCTATTGATAAGAATTTGATTAGAATGATTCACTCTCTTTCGGAATTTAATCTTGCTTATTGACATCATTTGGCAGGTCCATGGCTCAGACATGGCAGACATAATGCAATTTACAGTAGGCCTAGCCCCTATATCAGAGTGAATGCTATGTATTTCCATATTGAAGCCATGCAATAAGGCTCCTTACAATGTTGACTGCAAACGTGTTCAACGTATTTAGCAAAGATGGGATAGGCCTACATGCTGTTTCTGGAGGGTTTTTAACAAACTAAGCTTTAATGGACTCACATTTGAATTGGAGTTGATGACAACGCAATACATAAAAGACCGTACACAACTTGAAGAAACCCATATTTAGCCATGGGGCACGTTCTGATTGAGCAATAAGGGGTCAAGCCTGGACACACCTTCAACTTGTTTAGTAATCAAAACCCAGGCTTTTCGTGCCACCGCCAGCTACTGCACCCATAATTCAAGTCGTCAAATAACAAAAGTATTTCTGACGCCCCGAACCTATAGCGCTACCGTCAGCTCTATGATTTACCATTGTGTTAGGTCTGTTAAAATAGAGCCCAGTGTCACGCCCTGACCTTAGAGATCCCTGTTTATTCTCTATATTTTGGCTAGGTCAGGGTGTGACTAGGGTGGGTACTCTAGTTTTTGTATATCTATGTTTTATTTTTCTTTGTTGGCCTAGTATGGTTCCCAATCAGAGGCAGCAGTCTATCGTTGTCTCTGATTGGGGATCATACTTAGGCAGCCCTTTTTCCCACCTTCAGTTGTGGGATCTTGTCTTTGTTTGGTTGCATGTATTCTGCACGACGAATCTTTTCGTTCGTTGTATTGTTTATTGTTTTTTTTGCTGGTTCACATTTTAATAAAATATGATGAACCCAAATCACGCTGCGCCTTGGTCTACCCTTAACAACGAATGGTACAGAAGATCCCACCAACCAACGGACCAAGCAGCGTGGTCAGGAGGACTGGACCCGGGAGGAAATCCTGGAGGGAGAAGGACCCTGGACAAGGGCCGGGGAGTATCGCCGTCCAAAGGAGCAGATGGAGGCAGCGAGAGCGGAACGGCGACGGTACGAAGAGTTAGAGCAACAACGGAAGCCCGAGAGGCAGCCCCCCCCAAAAAATTGTGGGGAAGGCACACTGGGAGATTGGCGGAGTCAGGGCGCAGACCTGAGCCAACTCCCCGTGCTTACCATGGGGAGCATGTGACCGGTCAGGCACCGTGTTATGCGGTGATGCGCACGGTGTCTCCAGTGAGCATTCACAGGCCAGTGCGCTCTGTGCCAGCGCCCCGCATTTGCCAGGCGGAAGTAAGCATCCAGCCAGGACGGGTTGTGCCAGCTCTACGCTCAAGACCTCCAGTGCACCTCCACGGCCCAGTGTATCCGGTGCCTGCTCCACGCACCAGGCTTCCAGTGCATCTCCTCAGTCCGGTGAGACCTGTTCCGGCTCCACGTACCAGGCCTCCAGTATGTCTCCCCAGCCTGGTAAGCCCTGTGGCGGCTCCACGCACCAGGCTTCCAGTACGTCTCCTCAGTCCGGTGAGACCTGTTCCGGCTCCACGTACGAAACCTCTAGTGATAATCCATGGCCCGAAGCCTCCAGTGATAATCCATGGCACGAAGCCTCCAGTGATGATCCGTGGCACGGAGACTGCAGTGATGATCCGTGGCACGAAGCCTCCAGTGATGATCCGTGGCACGAAGCCTCCAGTGACGATCCGTGGCCTGGAGACTGCAGTGACGATCCAGGGAAAGGAGCCTCCAGCGAAGGTCCCCAGTCCGGAGCCTTCAGCGACGGTCCCCAGTCCGGAGCTTACAGCGACGGTCCCCAGTCCGGAGCCTCCAGCGACGGTCCTCAGTCTGGAGCCTCCAGCGACGGTCCGCAGTCCAGAGCCTCCAGCGACGATCTGCAGTCCAGAGCCTCCAGCGATGAGCTGCAGTCCAGAGCTTCCGGCGACGATCAGCGGTCAGGAGCCTCCAGCGGTGGTTCCCAGTTCAGAGCCTCCGGCGATGATCCACGGTCCGGTTCCTCCGGCAACGATTCAACGTCCGGAGTCTCCGGCGACGATCCACGGTCCGGTTCCACAGAAGCTGAGTGATCAGCGTAGAGAGCGGGGGCTACGTCCCGAACTGGAGCCACCACTGAGAGTAGATGCCCACCCGGACCCTCCCCTATAGGTTCAGGTTTGCGGAGTCCGCACCTTTGGGGGGGGGGGGGGGGGGGGGGGCTTACTGTCATGCCCTGACCGTAGAGATCCCTGTTTATTCTCTATATTTTGGTTAGGTCAGGGTGTGACTTGGGTGGATACTCTAGTTTTTGTATATCTATGTTTTCTTTTTCTTTGTTGGCCTAGTATGGTTCCCAATCAGAGGCAGCTGTCTATCGTTGTCTCTGATTGGGGATCATACTTAGGCAGCCCTTTTTCCCACCTTCAGTTGTGGGATCTTGTCTTTGTTTGGTTGCATATATTCTGCACAACGAAGCTTTTCGTTCGTTGTATTGTTTATTGTTTTTTTTGCTGGTTCACATTTTAATAAAATATGATGAACCCAAATCACGCTGCGCCTTGGTCTACCCTTAACGACGAACGTTACACCCAGAGAGATAGAGAGAGAGAGAAAAAGAGAAACACACACACACCTGTTCCTTCTCCAGCATGTCAGCCTTGCGCAGGATCTTCATGGCATAGACATGACCTGTGTCCTTTTTCTGGACCAGACGCACCTGTTGGTCAGAGGGCAAAGGTGAGCCAACATGAGTTCATGAGGTCATGGCAAATGGGAGGCGATTTACATCATCGCCATCATCAAATTATTTTCTGAAACCAGTGGATTAGGCAGTTCAGACTGAAAAACACAGGACTGTAGGTGAGAGTGGGGTACATTGAGCCACCCTTGTTTGTGGGATAATTATAAACTATACAAAATGTATAATTTGACCAAATATTTAGGAAGAGGTCATCATTTTATAAGCTGCAATAGGAGGTCCTAAACCTATCATGAAAGTACATCCTTGTAGCTTTGTGGGCTACTATAGTCAAAATGTTGAGCCAATGGCCGTGGGGTAAAGTTAACCAATCGTTGAGCCAATGGCCAAGGGGTAAAGTGAACCAATCATTAAGCCAATGTCAAGTTGAGCAAATGTAAAGTGTTTCTTCCCAGGAGTAATGCAAGGCATTATCGCTGGGATATTAAAAAAAAAAAGTTATTATTTAACTAGGCAAGTCAGTTAAGAACAAATTCTTATTTGCAATGACGGCCTACCCCGGCCAAACCCAAACCAATTGTGCGCCGTCCTATGGGACTCCCAATCATGGCCGGATGTGAAACAGCCTGGAATCAAACCAGGGACTGTAGTGACACCTCTTGCACTGAGATGCAGTGCCTTAGGCCGCTGTGCCACTCGGGAGCCCAAGGATATGAGGTAACAACAGGAGCTGTACTATGTTAAAAGTGTTTGTTAGGTGTTAAGCCTGTGTTAAAATATGCTTAAAATGATTAAAAGACAAAAAGTGATCGTGATTAACCCGTACCCGGGTTAAATTGTGCCAAGAGACCACTTTTTTTGGACAAGCTATGTTATCAAAACTGTAACGTTTACATGAATTCTTATTATTTCCAGGGATCCACAACATCCTGAAATAAATGCAGATATCAGTGATGCTGAATGTAAAAAATGACTCAACTTACCCCACTCTCCTCTATTGCTGCTGAGTGATAGATAACTTACAGCAGGGAGTAGAGAAAATGGTAGGATCCACTCCAGAGCGTGATAACAAACATAACTCAGCTACACATTATTGACAAACCCACTTTTTACCTCGCAAAGCTATTATACTGTGAAATGATAACTAATTACATAGTAATAACCTAATTAGGACTGCAATAGCTCTATGTAGGCTTACCTCTCCAAAGGCTCCTCGACCAATCACCTTGAGGGACTCAAAGTCTTCCAATCCCAGCCTGGTTCTCTTCAGCCTCAGGAACTCTGTCTCCTTACGTGCGTGCTGGGAGCGCCGCATACACTTCTGCAACACAGGGTGTGTGTAAGTGTTTGTGTTTGTGTCGTGTGTGTGCGTGCGTGTGTTACTACACTCACCTCCTCATCAGGCAGTCCCTCCTCATCCATCACCCTCTCCAGCTTCTGTTGCCTAGCAACAAGATAGGGGTCGGGGGTCAAGAATCAAAGGTTAGGGTCAAATATGTTGATTCAGGAAGTCACCTCCCAGCCTGCAGCTCCATACTGAGCACTACACTACCTGTTCTTTAATTTATTTGGGGCAGTTATGGAGGAATGGTGACAGAAAAGGAATGACCCATTCATATGTTCTCAAAGAGAAACAAACCATAAATGTTTTTCTTGAAAAAAATGAGGGAGCTTAGCCAAACCAGCCCCCATAATTATTGTATATTCTCCTTTCAAAGCAGGTCTGTGACACCATGAACAATATTCTTTGTGTGGACTTCCTCTTTTGGCACGGCTCGTTTGTGGGTAGGATGAGCTGTGACTGGGTGCTTGATTTGTGCATAACTTTATTTTTCAGACGCCTCTAACGGCTTCTGAAGTCATAAATATGAGATACAACTGCAGCCACTGGACAAACTGTATTAACTGTATAAACCGTATGACTTTTCAAACACTCTTTCTCTCTCTCTCTCTCTCGACTAAACAGAGCTCAACATAATACACAGCACTGACAAAAGACTTCTGGCCACATATACAAAGCTAAACAGTGGGCGTTCAAAATTGTTAAAACTGATGGATTACTGGCACTTTAGCAGAGCAGAGTTCCTTGTTAAATCGGACCCTTCTTCAAAAATGTTGCCTAAAATTACATACCCAAATGTAACTGCCTGTAGCTCAGGACCTGAAGCAAGGATATGCATATTCTTGATAGCATTTGAAAGGAAACACTTTGAAGTTTGTGGAAATGTGAAATTAATGTAGGAGAATATAACACATTAGATCTGGTAAAAGTTAATACAAAGAAAAAAAACACGTTTGTTTTTTGTGTGTTTTTCCCCATCATCTTTGAAGAGCAAGAGAAAGGCCATAATGTACTATTCCAGGTTAGGTGCAATTCAGATGTTGGCCACTAGATGGCAGCAGTGTATGTGCAAAGTTTTAGACTGATTCAATGAACCATTGCATTTCTGTTCAAAATGTTGTATCAAGACTGCCCAAATGTGCCTAATTGATTATTTAATACATTTTCAAGTTCATAACGGTGTACTCTCCTCAAACAATAGCATGGTATTCTTTCACTGTAATTTCTACTGTAAATTGAACAGTGCAGTTAGATTAACAGAACGTAAGCTTTCTGCCCATATCAGATATGTCTATGTCCTGGGAAATGTTCTTGTTACTTACAACCTCATGCTAATCACATTAGCCTACATTAGCTCAACCGTCCCTCGTGGGGGTACACAGATCCTGTAGAGGTTATTAAAGGTATAAAACAATTTAATTTAACCTTATCCCTGGCATTGCTGGATTCAGGTTTTGACTGAATGGGATTGCATTTTAATTCAACAACTGAATATGAATTTCCCAGGACCCTGATAGGACTGCTGATGGTCAACAGTGGGTAAATCAAGATCTTATCAAACTAAAAGTACTTCCAGATGCATTGTGAAAAGCACTAGTCATGGGAAAAGCATATTTCACAGACACACTGAAACATCGTTCAGACTTATTTTACTACTGCATTTATTGTATTGCCTACACGCATTGGCAGGGTGCAGTTACACCCATTTCTCCCCCAGGCAGGGTGAGGCTCTAAGCAGAGAGAAAGGTCGAGTTGAGGTCAGTGATGTGTAACACCTCTACTCTCTCTTCCTCTTGTTTGTGGCACTGTGCTGCCTTCTCAGCTTCTGACATGTTTTGAGGAACAACCTTTGCTTTTCAGATCCCTTTCAATGTCACTAATCTTCCTAGTTACAGCATGTGAGAGCATGGTGCGTGTGTGTGTGTGTCAATGCCATAGCACGCACCTCATCTCTCTCTCCTCATGCTGGGATATCAGGTTACTGTAGAAGTTCTCCAGGGTCACCTTAGCCATGGTCACTCTCTCCTTGGTGTGGTTACTCATCGAGGAGCAAGAGGAATGACCCCTCGTCGCCATGGTTACCTACCCCCACACACCCACACACAAATTGGAGCACACCTTAGTGTAAAGTATCCTATGCCCTACCATCTACAGATGTCTCCTATTCTATGGGCTCTGTTGAAGACAATGAATTGCCAGGCTGAGTGGGCTGCATGTTTGTGCAAGAGTGTGTGTGTGTGTGTGTGTACAATTGCATCAGAACAGACACATTACGAGAGATGCCTGTTGTAAAGATAGCCATAGACTCTCACTTCAAACACAGCTTTGAATCGGCATGAGTCACACATGCCCTCTCCACTCTGGTGTCTGTCCGCCACAAGTCCACACACTGCCCCTCAAGTAAACACCAGAGGCTCTGGACAGCCATGGCAGAGACAACGAGACAGTCTCTACTAGGGATTTATACTTTCCATCAGCTGACACTCAAAACAGATATGAAAGCTTGAGTTGTGCGAGGAGAGTGACTATATGAAACAGACTCCTCTGGCAATAGCTTTTCTTAGACTCATGATTTGTGGTCTGTAATGCTGGGCCGAGGATATTCAATTATCCCTGTTTAGACACAGCAGAAGAACAGTCTCCCAGAGAATGTGGAGCAACCATGGTAAAAATGTGTTTTATTTTGGATATTGTGTAGATATTCGGTTTTTCTCTCATCAATAACTATGGAACCAAGCATGCCATGAGTATGACAATTGTATATTCTGAATCTGGGTGGATGAACAACAATTCATTTTTTGTTGTTGTACAAAATAAGATTTAGGACTTCAATCTTCATGTTCATAGTCATGATAAGCTTTGTTTATTTGTTTAAGAGCTATTGATGATTAAAATCCGAAATATGTTTTGTATTTTTCTTTTTACACAAAAAAAGGTGTGAATGACATGCTTGGTTCAATAGCTATTGGCGAGAGAAACCCGATTATGGACCGAATATCCGATATAATTTTTGTTCCCCTTCATTTGTGGAGCAGACCGAATTCCGTGAAATGAGAAAGGAGGCAACCACACAGACAAAGGCCATTCACACCTCCCAGGCTCCAAAAGCGATAAAGGAAAAAAGTATATAAAGAAACAGTTGTTTAATTAACTGTGTTTACTCTTATCAGTGGTCTGCACTGCTTATACTATTAACACATTGTGAACTAAACAGCAAGTTCTCTTCAGGTGTGTCAGAAGACTAGCCTAGGTCAGCTTCAGACTCATAAAATCTGAATAGAAAGTATGACTTAATTTTTTTTTACTACATTTAGTTTGGCCAAAGAATTGCCATCTTTACCTTGAGAAAGGGTGGCCAAATAGCCGCCTTTATATAAAAGTATATAAAGGCCAGGAAATAGTCTAAAGCCGATGCAATGAGAATACGGTGTTTGCATCTAGATACAATTAGAGGTAATTGTAGGCTACAATCGACCTTTAAAGAATAAATAAACTACAGTACCTAGCTACAGTACTATAATCAAATGCTGGTGTTACACTTTTCATAGCCTACAGATAGTCCTAGAATAAAACGGAACACACTTAGGTATGCGAAATATTTGACCGTTCCGCATTAATGGTATGGTTGGTTGGACTTTTTTGTGTGTAAACTAGCGTACTCAAAATAGCTACCATGGCTGGAGAGAGGAGCCTTTGTTTTACCCGTGCGGATTTACGTTCTCAACTTCCTAAAGTAAATCCCAATATCTACCAAATGTTATTAGGTAGCCTATCTAAATCCGAACTCTTTAATTAAATGTTACGATCTCATATTGTTATATTAAAGTAGCTGAGCGAGACACTAGTAGGCTCGTTTTTACTGGTTGCTTTGTTCAGAAAAGCGTAAACATCTGCCAAGCGAGAGATCGCTTTTTACCCCAACCCCCAAACAACTACTACCTTTAGAAGGTTCATGAGATAAGTTGTTATTCCACATCTACAACGTCTCTATGGTCATTGTCAAATTAAATGTTACTCTCAGTCTCACCTCTGTTATGGCGTCAATCGGTTAAATTCAAGTCGGATCTGCTCCCCTCGCTCGAGTCTGATGATGTTGACGGTCGGTATCCATTCGAATTACGGGAAGTGAAGTGCCCCTCCCCGCAGAGCTCCAAATTACCCCGGGCCTCTTACCGGGGCCATGGCCGTGTGGGCTGCTAGGATCAGTTTAAGGCTTGATCGAGGTAATGATGATTATGTTGTTCATGATGATAATAATAATTGATGATAGGCTTAGTGATAATGATAGCCTGCCCTGACCCTTAGTATTATTCAAAGAGGCATGGCAGAATTATTTAGGTCACTTTCAACTATCACTTCCACCTCTCATACCCTTCTATGTTAAGTAAACCATAAGATCCCTCTAAATATAGTCTAATATTCGTAGCTTTCGAAAAGTGGCCGGTTTGTCACCCTTTGACATTCACCTACAGATCTGTTATCAACATATGATCATTTGTTTAATGAGTGTAGGTCACAGGTGAACTGTGTGCCACTGTTCCATCCATACTTAATCCTGCATTAAAGTAACTGTCCAGTGAAAATCTCACTTTTAAAAGTTAATATTCTGTTAACTCGTACCCAAATAATGTTGTTGACTCATCCTATACTCATATTTGTGGCCAAAGCATAAATTGGAGGGGGAAAAAACACTTCAAAAGCCCCACCTCAAACTTGTATCTATTACCTCATTGAGGATGAAGTGAGCTGGCCAACCAGCGGTCTACTCACATCATTTTTTAAAACTATCAATTCTTTTCAGACCTCAGCTGAACCTGGTAATGAATGGTGTGGCTGTTGAACAAGTTGAGGAGACAAGTCCTGTGTAGCTCAGTTAGGGTTGTGAGTTCAATTCCCATGGGGAACCAGTATGAAAGAAAAAAAAGGTATGAAAATGTATGCACTCTTATCCAGAGCGACTTACAGCTCTGGATAAGAGCGTCTGCTAAACGTAAAAACAAGACCAAATTACTTGGTGTTACCTTAGATCGTAAACTGTCATGCGCAAAGCATATAGATTCGATGGGGAGAGAGGTCTGTCTGTAATAAAGAGATGCACTGCTTTTTTGACACCACACCCACATAGCATGTTCTGCAAGCTCTAGTTGTATCTTATCCTGATTATTGTTCAGTCATTTGGCCAAGTGCTGCAAAGAAAGACCCAGTTAAGCTGCAGTTGGCTCAGAACCGAGCCGCACGTCTTGCTCTTCATTGTAAGCAGAGGGCTAATATTAATACAATGCATGCCAGACTCTCTTGGCTAAGAGTTGAAGAAAGACTGACTGCGTCACTTCATGTTTCTATAAGAAACGTTCATGTGTTGGAAATTCCAAATTGTTTGCTGAGCCAACTTACATACAACACTGACACACACACTTACCCCACCAGACATGCCACCAGGGGTCTTTCACAGTCCCCAGGTCCAGAACAAATTCAAGGTAACGTACAGTATTATACAGAGCCATGAGTGCCTGGAACTCCCTTCCATCTTATATAGCGCAAGTGAACAGCAAAACTGGTTTAAAAAATAAAGCAACACCTCACGGCACAATGCCTCTCCCCCCACGTGACCTGCTTGTTGCGTGTATGTACTGACATGTATGTATAACTGATAGATGCACACACACTACATGTTAATGTTTTTAAATGTGTGTCAATTGTAAAGTCTTTTGTCTGTAATGTCTTTTTCGTCGTGTCGGACCGCAGTAAGTCTAGCTGTTTCCATTGGCGTCGGCTAAAGGGGATCAAAAAATAAAAAATACACCCACACCAAATAAAAAATTGGAAGGAAAACCATTTCTCTCATATTGTAATGAATTATAGATCATACTTCATAGACATCTGGAAACACTGGATAGTTACTTTAACGTAGATGTACACTAGGTGGCAGCGATGTCCTATACTTCTGCGCTAAGCAACCTTGAAAGAATTTTGTTTGGATGCAGGTTAGTATAAGGTGACCAGATTCCTGAAACTAAAACCGGGGACATTTCCAGTTCGGCGGTCAATATATCATTAAAATATCCAATGTTAATATCTATGAAATAAAAAAGGGGACATTTCCGGTTTCATGTATTTGGTCTAACAGGCACACTGTGATAGAGAAAACAACTATATTACAGAAACACTACAGACAAGACAGAATTGTCCGATCTGAACAGCCATTCAGTGGTCCTTGTAGTCTGGGTAGAATAAGAGCAGAAGAGAACATGAGCAAAATTGAAAAAACAGACAATAGTATATGTGAAATAATTAACAACATAAGAAATAAGACGATGAGATTGGTAACCACATAATATACTTATACCAACCTAATCTGTATATTTCTCAGAAGAATGTATCTTCTTCAGGATTGCTCTGTCTTTGGCAAGCTTCTCCATGAACTCCTGGCAGGGGAGGTTGAAGTTTGTCTTCACAATAAGCATGGCCTTGATGGTAGGAACAGTGAACCTATTTCTTGCTGCTGTCCATAGATCATTCATTTGGGAGAACACTCTCTCGACTGGTGCATTACTTCCAGGTAAACACATGACAACAGACGCTAATCTAGCCAGGTTAGTGTGTGGGATGTCGTTCTCTTTGAAGTGGGTAACCACCGTGCTCCATCTCTGACTAAGCGGTGTCTCAGATGTTATCCATTCTTCAAGCGATCCCCCCTTTAGGAACTCTTGCAGGCCAGTAACCTCGTCACACAACATCCTCATTGATGGTCACATTGAAGCATTTTTCCTGCAGTGTGCCTGCTGCCTTCTGGATCTCTACACGCTGAGGTTTCCTTTTTAAAAGGAGACAATGTGAAATCTTTTAGATTATCTGTGTGCTTTCCCCATGCTTGCAAGTAGTTCACAGCCATAGTGAAGAATGATTGGGTTGTTTTGAGAAAGCTCTCTTTAGACATGGCTCCATTTTCCTCTAGCTCTCTCAGAAGTCCTTTGACCAAAACTGGAATGAAGTTGCAGTCAATTTTGCCTCAACATTTCTCAGAATTGCAGCTGACTCCACAGCACAGCAGTCCTGGCCTTCAAGCATCTTGATCGTGTCACTGAATACGGTCAGGTTTCCATGGACAAAGGCCAGCCAAACTTTTTCTTCTCCTCCAATCTTTCTCCTCCTCTTTTCTTCACTCATCTTCCTGCTCTTTCTTCCTTTTCTTCTCTTTACCTTTCCACCTCACTCTTCCACACTCTCCTCGCTTCACTCTTTTTACTCCCTTAATTTCTCCTTCTCCTTCTTCTCCAATCTTTAATAATAAATAGTACACTATTAGATAAAATACTTTGGTTAACAGATTCCCATTGCTTGCCTCATTTTTGTATTTTATCTCAAAAACATTGCTTGGAATAATAAATTGGCAAGCTCTGTAATAATATTTTTACATTTTCTCCTCTATCCCTTTCACTCTTCTTCCTATCCAGTCTTCCTCCTCTCCTTCCTCTCCACTCTCTAACAGAAAACATGATGCTAATGTCATCCATGAAAATGTCAAAATATATTTTCACACTACTTATTTTAACGCCAAACCATTAACATTGTAATCTACAAATAAATATTCTGATAATTAATTGTGCATTTATTTAATATAATCATATTTTCAAAACAGCCCGTCCACTGCATGTTTACATGTGAACGTTTTTTAACCTAGCTAAGTTACCATGACAGTAGCTAGCTAACCTAGCTAGATAGCGTAACCTATTTAAAACCTTATAAAGAAGACAATCTATCTATATAATACATTGTGCCATTATAACATCATTAGCTAGTATCTCAAACGATTGTAAATTACCTGGCTTAAAAAGACGTTTGTGGTTATGTTGTGGATTCACTTGACACTTGCTAGCTTCTGGCCGAGTTTTCACAGCAGTTTTCTCTAAAACTATCGCGAGCAGGTAGTTAGTAGAAGGAGAGTGAATGAAGCTGCTATAGCGAGCAGCCCCCTCTGCTGGACAAAACAAGCACAACGCGATTGAGACGTCAACTGGTAGGCTCTGTTGCCCGGTCTTTCTTAAAATATTATTTCACTTTGCAGTATTATTTTAACGCACAGTTAAAAAAGGGGGCATTTCCGGGGACAGCTCCAGCCGGGGCCAGGCCACCAAAAACGGGGACTGTCCCCGGAAAATGGGGACGTCTGGTCACCCTAGTAGCTAACTGTTAAATCAAGCATATATCTCAGCAGATATCTGAGGCACGCCCCTATTCCATCTCGAACTAAGTTTTGACATTATTTGTAAATGCTGTCTTTTCACACAAGTTCAAAAATACAGGTTTGAATTGATGCTCTTGAACGCACCTCGCACTGGGGTCCTCGACTGCAACGGAAGTGACCGGTGTTTTTCTGACGGTTATTGCTATCAGGGATCCTTTGGGACGTCCATAATCCTAAACCCTAACCTTAGATGTCAACGTAAATGGGGATCCCAAGGATCCCAGATTGCATTTTTCTGACAGCATCTAATGTTAGCATCAGCTAGCCAGTCACGGTTAGTGCTATCTGGAATCCTTGGAATGCTTGGGACGTCCCTACAATAACCATTACCTAACCTATCCTAACCCAACCCTTACCTAACCCATTTTACATTTCAATTTCAATAGGGGATAGGGACGTCCCAAGCATTCCAATTTGCTCCCAAATGGCTTTGTTCAAAATGCTTAAAAGCCGATCTTGAACCAAGGAAAAATTGCAAATCTCCAATGCAAAGCCAAAAAGTAGGGTAACATTTATGCCAGATCGTGAAAAGAGCATACTAATACTTTTTTACCTGGACAAATTATTAGATCCCCTGTAAAAAAAAAGAAAAAAAAGAAGACGTTTATTTTTAATGCACTGCAAAAATGAGTTTAGACCAGAAGGAAGCACTCTCCTAACAGGTTATTGTTTCTGCAGTGAGGATTCACCCTCATTGTATAATTATGTTGTAATATATCTGCAGGTAATCGTTGTTTTGAGCAACAACAAAAAAATCAATAGAAGCTGTATGTAAATCAGTGAGCTAAATAAACGTCGCTATCTGGCTTTCTCCGATGCGATTCGGGTCCCGACCAAAAAGATCAGTTCAAAAAGAACGACCCATCACTAGCTAATGTTAGGATCAGATATCCAGTGGGACGTTCAGTGCAATCCGGAATCCTTGGGATATTCCTACCCTAATCGCTACCCTTAACCATAACCCTTACCCGTTTTACATTTCAACTTCATGGGGTAGGGACTTCCCAAGGATCCCGGATAGCACGGACCCCATTCGGACATTGGAGTGGTACCCGACGTGTTGTGAATCCTGCCTGTCGTAACATTCGCTGAGGACTTTCCCACCCTTAATACGCCGTAAACGGTAAGACTGCTGCTACGATCCTACCAACGGGTCAGTCATTGAACGCACTGTGAAGTGCCTCGACACCCTGCTGTCCTGTTTACTTGCCAGGTCAGTGGCTCTTTGGCAAACTGCTAGCCCGCTGCTAACTACTGGTTAGCATTGTGATGGTGGGGGAAGGGTGCTTTTTTTTTGTACAGCAGTAGCAAATTAACGGATGTATTTCTAGAGATCGGCTGGGGAAACATTGACAGTTACATTGTAATTTAATCGAGGGAAATCATGTGAAATAGCTTTGTGTCATGTTGTCATTTGCTGGTGTTGTAGTTAGCTAGCTAGCCAATTTTAGCCGGGATGCCACAGTTCCACAGACTGCCTGCCAGTCATAAATATATATATATATATATATATATATATATATATATATATATATATATATATATATAATATATATATATATATATTATATATATATACATATATTGTTTTTTGTAAGTGCCTGTCATTTAGTGGGACAGCAGAGAAACCACTAGCAGCTTCTAGACAGATTTAAGAGTTGTAACACAGTTGTATTGCATATGATTGCTCTCCATTCCCATTGATCTGCCCTTTTATATTCATTGATGCCAGTATCAAACTCAGTTAGTTTGCATTACTTTTTGACCAGTCAAAAGTTTGGACACCTACTCATTCAAGAGTTTTTCTTTATTTGTACTATTTTCTACATTGTAGAATAATAGAGAAGACATCAAAACTATGAAATAACACATATGGAATCATGTAGTAAAAAAAAGTGTTAAACAAATAAAAATATATTTGATGTTCTTCAAAGTAGTCACACTTTGTACACTATTGGCATTCTCTCAACCAGCTTCACCTGGAATGCTTTTCCAACAGTCTTGAAAGAGTACCCACATATGCTGAGCACTTGTTGGCTGCTTTTCCTTCACTCTGCGGTTCAACTCATCCCAAACCATCTCAAATGGTTTGAGGTCAGGTGATTGTGGAGTCCAGGTCATCTGATGCAGCGCTCCATCACTCTCCTTCTTGGTCAAATAGCCCTTACACAGCCTGGAGGTGTGTTGGGTCATTGTCCTGTTGAAAACAAATGATAGTCCCAATAAGCGCAAACCAGATGGGATGGCGTATCGCTGCAGAATGCTGTGGTAGCCATGCTGGTTAAGTGTGACTTGAATTCTAAATAAATTATGACAGCGTCACCAGCAAAGCACCATCACACCTCCTCCTCCATGCTTCACGGTGGGAATCACACATGCAAAGATCATTCGTTCACTTACTCTGCGTCTCACAAAGACATTGGAACCAAAAATCTTAAATTTGGACTCATCAGACCAAAGGACAAAGGACTCTTCTTATTATTGGTGTCCTTTAGTAGTGGTTTCTTTGCAGCAATTTGACCATGAAGGCCTGATTCACACATTCTCCTCTGAACAGTTAATGTTGAGATATGTCTGTTACTTGAACTCTGTGAAGCATTTGTTTGGGCTGCAATTTCTGAGGCTGGTAACTCTAATGAACTTATCCTCTGCAGCAGAGGTAACTCTGGGTCTTCCTTTCCTGTGGCGGTCCTCATGAGAGCCAGTTTCATCATAGCGCTTGATGGTTTTTGCGACTGCACTTGAAGAAACTTTCAAAGTTCTTAAAATTTTTCAGATTGACTGACCATGTCTTAAAGTAATGATGGACTGTTGTTTCTCTTTGCTTATTTCAGCTGGTCTTGCCATAACATGGACTTGGTGTTTTACCAAATAGGGCTATCTTCTGTATACCACCTCTACCTTGTCACAACACAACTGATTGGCTCCAACACATTAATAAGACGGAAATAAATTCCACAAATTAACTTTTAACAAGGCACACCTGTTAATTGAAATGCTTTCCAGGTGACTACCTCATGAAGCTGGTTGAGAGAATGCCAAGAGTGTGCAAAGCTGTCAAGGCAAAGGGTGGCGATTTTGAAGATTCTCAAATCTAAAATATATTTTGATTTGTTTAACACTTTTTTTTGGTTACTAGATTATTCCATGTGTTATTTCATAGTTTTGATGTCTTCTCTATCATTCTACAATGTAGAAAAATAAAGAAAAACCCTTGAATGAGTAGTTGTGTCCAAACTTTTGACTGGTACTGTAGGTGCTAACGTTGCAAGTGGAAACTAGCCTGTTGGGAATGACCTGGGGTCTGACTGACTTTCTGCTGCTTTGCTTTAAACAACAAGTTGTCTAAGGGAGAAACTGACTGACACATGCACTGACCACTTTCCAAAACTTGAGGATCCACTGTTGTAGAGGATTTCTGTGGTTACTTTGTGCAAGTTGTCACTCTCCAATGATATGGGCTGGCATTCTCAGTGGCTAAGATACAGAATAAGAATACTAGAATGGAAATGAATCTTCTTATAATGGGGTAAAGGTCAGCCATTTTATTCAGGGAGTTAGTCAACCATAGTTTGCCAGTGCTGTGATAAGATATTGTGTCAAATAATATATTTTAAAGGGTGATTTATACAGAAAATGTGCATAAAACCCGTATAAACTGTATTTATAACTATATGACTATTTTAGCTTGACAATAATTATATTACGTAATTTATGTTATAAACTGGGTGGTTTGAGCCCTGAATGCTGATTGCCTGACAGTCATGGTAAATCAGACCGTATTCCACGAGTACGACAAAACATTTATTTTATCTGCTCTAATTACATTGGTAACCAGTTTATAATAGTAATAAGGCACCTCGGGGGTTTGTGATATATAGCCAATATACCACGGCTAAGGGCTGTGTCAGGGCACTCCGCGTTGCGCCATATACCACACCCCGTTGGGCCTTATTGCTTTACACCATGCCCAGACTGGATTTGTGCCATCGTGCAGAAATGTATTTTGTCCCCCCACACCAAACGCGATCACGACACGCAAGTTGAAATATCAAAACAAACTCTGAACCAATTATATTAATTTGGGGACAGGTCGAAAAGCGTTAAACATTTTATGGCAATTTAGCTTGCAGTTGCTAGCTAATGTGTCCTATTTAGCTAGCTTGCAGTTGCTAGCTAATTTGTCCTATTTAGCTAGCTTGCAGTTGCTAGCTAATTTGTCCTGGGATATAAATGTTGAGTTGTTATTTTACCTGAAATGCACAAGGTCCTCTACTTGGACAATTAATCCACACATAAAATGGTCAAACGAATTGTTTCTAGTCATCTCTCCTCCTTGCAGGCTTTTTCTTCTTTGGACTTTATATGGCGATTGGCATCTAACTTTTATATTATTTCCACGACTGACCGACCGACCTCAGTTCATCTTTTAATCACCCACGTGGGTATAACCAATGAGGAGATGGCACGTGGGTGTCTGCTTCTATAAACCAATGAGGAGATGGGAGAGGCAGGACTTGCACCGTGTTCAGCGTCATAAATATAACTGACTTCTATTTTAGCACTTGGCAATGCAGACACTCGATGGCGCTGCGAGCAGTGTGGGTGCAATATTTGAATAACGTATGTATACATTTATTTTTCGACGCAAGCGGAGTGATCAGCATGTAAGTATAACATATGTCTTACTTTTATTTTCCTGCATAAGTAAAATCAGGATTATGTCTCTACTGCCATTCATTCCAATTAGACTGGTTTGGAATTTTCCCTGACCAATATGGGTCCATTTTTACCCCCATTCTGGCCATTCTGGATCATTGACGGTTAATGACATGGCCCCTCTTGTAATTTAATAGGATCTCTATGGGCTAAGATTTGTTTGAGAAGCCTCATGATTAGTGGAGTGTGACAGCAGGACCTGCCATATCCTGCCGCATTACGTCTTTAAGACTGTGGCTGCTGTGTTTTATTACTCAGAACTGGGTGAAGAGGAACGTACTCGTGCACTTGTGTGCGTATGGCAATAGATAACACGGCGGGGTCCTAGGGTTCATTCTTATCCCACTTTCATTTTCAACCATTTTTCTAGCTATTCCACCACATCCTTCCTTCCTATCGCTCACTTTCACTGAAATGAGAACTTACGTGAAATGAAATTAGTTCAGTAAAACAGTTAAGCAACTGGCAAGAGAGAACTACAAGAGCAAACTGAACTCCAAGTCCCATTTCAGCACCTAGCCTACATGTAAGCCAACCTCACATTACCTGTTCTCTCCTCTTCCACCCCTCAGTGTGCGGGCCCCATTGTGGATCCCCAGCCCCAGCGAGCGGCGGGAGGAGGCAGAGGCTGAGGCAGCCTGAGGCAGAGGGCACAGCGCTAGCAGGGCCATGAACGTCACCGGGTACCAGCAGCAGCAGGGGGGTTTTCGGACATGCCGAGGCACACTCAGGGAGAGGGATCCTAGGCAGGGTGTGGGCATGGAGACAGCCTGCTGCCTGGCCCCTGGAGCCCTGCGCAGACTGATTGAGCTGCCGTCTCCCCCGCTCAACCGCCACCAACTGAAGAGACTGGAGGAGCACAGGTACTGTGATAGAAAAATCTAATATTTACCTTTGATCTGATGATCATATGGTATGTTTTATACTTGTCATTACATCAAACTAGGGATGCACCAATTTGACATTTTTGTCTGATACCGATATCCGATATTTTCCTTGCCAAAAAACCCAATACCGATAAACGATATTTAAAATTTTAGTGGCCTTTTAAGCATTCTAGTACAGTTAAATAGTTGAAACACACACTGACCCAAAAGTTATTTTGTTGGCATTTACATATGTCCCCATTAGCAGTAAAACATAATCAAAACCTATTTCTTTCACTTACTTGCTGTGCTGTTTCGTTGTTCATTTGTTCAGTCGTTTCATTCTCAACCAGGATTTCAACATACATGTCAAACAGTGAAGTTTCAGCTTTGTCTGTCCGTGGCCTCTCTTCCTCGGAGCGCACTGTCACTGTGTCCGTTTCCATCTTGTCCAGCTGTGTATGTAACATTTCACGTAAACCCTGTTTCTTGTCTGCATCGAAGTAGCGGTCCTTGTACCTAGCATCGAGCATGGTGGCAACACAGTAGAGGCGCAGAGAGAATGCCACCGAATCGCTTGTTCACAGTCTCCAGTAGAGTACTTTTCCAAGTTAACCCTGCTGTCTGTCTGCAGTTTTGTTGAGCAGGTGTTTCAATGCCATGACAGAGGGTATCACGTCTGCTGCAGACGCAGTTGATGAGCTTATTTCTCCAGTCAGTTGTTCGAATGGAGCTAGGGGTGTGTTCATGTTGCCAAGTTTCAAACATGTTCGCAAATGCCATTGAAATGGCAGCAGCGGTATGAGAACCAGTACATTCTTGAGCATGTAATACGGCTTTCCTCAGTAGGAAATTCTCGTCGACCCACTGTGCTGTCAGACTCAGCATACTTAAGGGGTTGACATCGCTTGTCCGAACGATCGGGAAGTCGGGAAGCTAATAGCAGTGACTCCCATAGCAAGTAGCTCATGGATGTGCATTTTCAACAATACTGTGTAACTCCGGTAGGGCAACATCTGAAAAATAGCGCCTACTTGGTAGTGTGTACCGGGGGCTCAAGGTGCTCGACCAGTCGGCGTAAGCCAACATCATCCACGACAGAGAACTGTTGATTGTCAAGGGCAATGAATTCCATTATCTTGGCGTTAATGGATTTTGCCTTTGAGTTGTCTCGCTGAAATCTTACTCTTTCAAGGACTGCTCCACTTGTTGACTGCTCGATCCACACAGCAGACATTGTGGGCTAGGTTAGGAATGCTGTGTTGCACGTGTATGGCCTGTCCCTTTGCGGAAAATCCAATTGACATCGTAGCCTGCATTGTTTGCCGAGCATTACAAAGGGAACAAATTATTGGACCTCGAATACATCCTTTAGATCATTCAGAATAATTATTTTGGAATGTTATTGTTTTTACGCACAATCAATCATACACTGAGTGTACAAAACGTTAGGAACATCTTCCTAATATTGCGTTGCATCCCCTTTTGCCCTCAGAACAGCCTCAATTCGTCAAGCGTTCCACAGGGATGCTAGATATTGTTAGATATTACTGTACTGTCGGAGCTAGAAACACAAGCATTTCCCTACACCCACAATAACATCTGCTAAACACATGTATGTGACCATCAAATTTGATATGATGCTTCCCACAGTTGTCATGTTAGCTGGCTGTCCTTTGGGTGGTGGACCATTCTTGATACACACGGGAAACTGTTGAGCGTGGAAACCCAGAAGCGTTGCAGTTCTTTACTCAAACCGGTGCGCCTGGCACCTACTACCATACCCCGTTCAAAGGCACTTAAAATATTTTGTCTTTCCCATTCACCCTCTGAATGGCGCACACACACAATCCATGTTTCAATTGTCTCGAGGCTTAAAAATCCTTTAACTTGTCTCCTCCCCTTCAGCTACACTGATTGAAGAGAATTTAACAAGGGACCTCAATAAGGGATAATAGCTTTCACCTGGATAACGCTGATCCGTCTATGCCATGAAAAGAGCAGGTGTTCCTAATGTTTTGTCCACTCAGTGTATATCTGGCCAACATACTCAACCCACTGTAAGTTTTTTTGCCGCTGTAAGTTTCCTGTACAATGTGGGGAATGCTGAACGATTTGGCAAGGCAACTGTGTGTAGAGCCGTGAGAAGATTCTGCTTCGCATTGAAGATATTTTTTTACGTCTTTGCTCCATTCTCTGGCCATCAAGTTGTCCATATAATCAAGTGGGACTTTTACAGAATTGCAGGTAGAGTAGGCTGCAGTCAGTTGACTGCCGGCGATACTTTGCTAATCTCAAATGAATAAGTCTAGGCAACATGATAAAAAGTAGAATATTGACTAATTCATCTCGCAGATTTTCCAAACGTGATTGACGCTATAGATGGGACACATATCCCCCATTAGAAGACCCTCTGGACCAAATGAAGGAGACTACGTGAATATACAATCTTATTAAGTATAAACACACAGGTAGCTATTGAATACTGTCGTCTGCACTTTCACCAAACCAAATCATTTCCAGAAACAGTCATTCAATTCAATGATCTTTCTTACTTCTTTGGTCAGATGATCTGGGACTCCCATGGGGATTACAACTAAACTAATGTCACACCCCTCACTATTGTCATTGGTTGCACTAATTGCACTGTTTGTCTACATAACCTGGTTCAAGTATTCATGACACTACCCTGAGGAAGGCACAGTGATGCCGAAACGTTGGTAAATACCCATTAAATCGCTGGGAGATTATACATGGAGTGTGCGACTTTCTTTATTTTGAACGTTGTTGCCCGTGTTGTCATGAAAAGCACTCTGTCGTCAATCAATTATTATTCCTCGAACATAGGATATGGAATGGGCCTATCACTGCAATTGTGACACAGGCTACTACAACTTACATGTTAGGTTATAGCCTTGACATGTAATATCACCCGCGTTGCCCTAAAAGTGCTCTGTAAAGTGAAAGCGTTATTACTAATCACTCATGTGTATAAGCTCGGCCTATTACATATTGGAATTGGAATTTCACTTATGCATTGAATCGGTCTGCAATTTTCTGCCAGGCTCACTCTGTCTTTTGCTGCGGTCGGTGTGTTACTTCTTTGGATAAATATGGGAACGTATTCGTTGTGTGTTAGTTGTTTCTTGTTCGAGAACAATATTTCACAAGTCTAGGTCTTTTGGCTCCATGTCTATCGTTTTTTTCTGTCCTCAACATAATTACCTTTTTTTGAGTGTTACGCGCACGCGCCAGTTGTCAGGTCAACCAATCTGCGCTTCGCTTCGCCTAGTAACTTAAACGAGAAGCAGCCGTTCCGGAACCAAGAAATCCCAGACTCCCTTATCTGGTTAAAAGAAGCCAAATATTTTGGCTTTCCGGGATACTCCACTCGTTCCCCCTCTACAGGTACAGCAGTGCAGGTCGCTCCCTGCTGGAGCCTCTGATGCAGCGCTACTGGGAGTGGCTGGTAGGCCGCGTGCCAGCCTGGATCGCTCCCAACCTCATCACCATCGTGGGCCTGGCCACCAACGTATTCACCACCCTGGTGCTAGTCTACTACTGCCCCACCGCCACTGAACAGGTAACAATGGCAACAATATGGCACCTATTCAGGTAGTGTGTACGTACTACTGTACTGCCACACAGCCACTGAACTGGTTGGTTGTACACTGCCTGGTGTTGAATTCTGGGGTCAACTTTGAACATTGTTATACTCAGAGTATAGGAACATTGGTTACAAAGGAGACATGAGGGGTGCCATAATGAAGCTTGGGAGGGTGATGAGTGTTTTCCCTGCAATCATTTGTGACAGTACTGATAAGGCGAGAACCCATTGAAGGCTCATATCCCTTAGTTCCCTGCTTAGCGAGAAGGATGCAATGTTTAGAGATAAGGAGGAGACTCCACCCAAAGTGGGGTATGAACACCGCCACGGGGGAAGCCATGTCTTTTGTCTGAATACAGCTGGTGTCGACCCTTTGGGAAGAATTCAACTTGGTTAAAGCTTCTCTAGTGTCCGGGAGTTATTTACTCTGAAAAAGAAGAACCTAACACTGGCTTAGTGCCGTGGACATTGCACAGTTTGAGGGTTGAAGTAAAGTGCTACCGCGTGGTATTTACCTGTCCAGACAGACAGACCGACAGAGAGAAGCTTCCATCGCAGACAGTCAGATGATTGAGCAGTGAAGCTACCTGTATTGCCCAGCTGTTTTGAAAACACATTAACGTCAGTTGTTTTGTCCCAAGGTTCTGTGGCTGTTTTTTTTTCTTTTTCTATTAGCAACAGTTTTGGGTCTCTTTGTTTGTTTCCCCTCTCTCTGCTGTCGAGGAGAGTTTTGGTATAGCTCAGGCTTTCTGTTCTGGATGAACACCCCGTGCCCATAGCTCTCAGGTTACAGCTAGTCTGCACCTGATTCCACGTTCCCCAGCCCCCTTCCCGACCCACACGCCACACCAGCACCACAGCAGAGATGAGTGCATGCTAAGGACGGAATAGAGAGGACACGGCAAAACATGCAAACTGTTAAGCTTAGTAGTTCCCCTCTAGAACCGAAAGCCTAGAGTAACTTCCCACAAGGGAATATAATTGGTGATATCAGACTTCAAAGTACATGGAGTTAGATTACGTTCAAACGAAAACGTTGTATACAAGAGCCATTACCAAACAGCCCAATGCAGTATAATGCATTTTGTTCGTCCATAGACCACCATGTGCTTTGTGGGTTCAGCACTAGTGTGGACTGGACTTAGTCTCTACCTATTTTATCATAGAAAGGCCAGTCTAACCATGGAAGAAAACATGTATTAACCCTATAATATTGATCAAAATTCCAGTTTTCCCAGCTAGCAGCTAACTGTATATTTGACCGTTGAATTGAATCCACAAATTACCCTCGGCCTACTTTTGGATGTTATCTGCAAGGCAAAACATGGCCTCATCTTATGGGTCTCTTTTAATGCCGGTGTTATTCTATCCTGGTCCTGGAAGCCCATAGGTTGCGCAGGTTTCTGTTCTAGCCCAGCCGTAACACACCTGATTCAACTGATCAAGGGTTTGATAATTAGTCGATTAGTTGAATCCAGTGCTGGGATGGAACAAAAGCCTGCACACCCTGTGAGTCTCCAGGGGGCAGGGTTGAAGAGCACTGCTTTAGTGTCCCCTGACTTCCCCTGTGCTGCTAAAGCAGACGACAGTCTTAACAGGCTGCAGCTAAGAGGTGGGTTAGAGCAGTTAGTTAGGGGTGTAATTAGGAGGATCTGCAGGGCGTGACTTTGTTTTCCCTTTCTATAAATAGCGCTTTGTCTCTAGTTCTCGACCTCCTCCTCTTCCTGTTTCTTTTTGTAGGACAAAGGTCGAGAGATGGCTCTGCGCGCATGTACTGTATGCTCACAATGTGGAGAAACTGGGCAGAGCGAGACGAAGAGACGAGGGACTTCAGTTGAGTTTAGTACAGAGAGGACAGGCTTGGTAGGGTACTAGCTCTAGAGGGAGAGGCTCAGTGACTATGTACAGACGTCCTAATTATATTGCCTTTACAATGTCCATGCTCATTGTTGTAAGAGTGATTCGACACTTGACATCACAGGTCATAGTTATGTTAACAGGATGCTAAAACATTAGTGGCAGCACTGTTTCATAGCCCAGAGACAATTGTATTTACTTAACATGCTGCAGTAGTCAGTGTCCTGTTTGCTGATGGCCCAGGTCAGGATCGTTAAGGACAGACTGCCCCGTGGCTGTGGGTGTATTAGTGCTCTATAGGAGTCTATGTGGGTCCCGTGTGTCTCAGTTGGTAGAGCATGGCGCTTGCAACGCCAGGGTTGTGGGTTCGATTCCCATGGGGGACCAATATGAAAATCGATGCACTCATTTCTTTCTGTACTCGTTTCTTTCTGTAGGAGCGTTTGCTAAATGACTGAAAATGTCAGGCGTAATGAGTAAACGGTGCAGCTGATACAGGGTGTCATAGTGCTCTTTGCTGAGTTTCTCACCATGTCGTGTTTGAACAGAAAGTCTACTTGCTCTAGGGGCCCTTGTTAGATTTCTCACGCCATTTTTAATTCCTAATCACATGTTTCATGAGAACACAGAGGCAGTCGGTAGATATTTCCACCCTGCTCTACTTTTCAACATCCCACATGCCCCACAAACAAACTTTCCTTTCGCAAACCCCCTCCCACTCCCCAAATCCCTGTTTTTGGTCAGAGGCCCTGAATGAATAAAAAAAAGCGTAATTTATCGGGGTATGAGCCAGGTTGTGCCACTCTGCAATAACAGGGTTATTTATATGAATGCCAAATTGGCAAGCCTGTAAATTGTAGGCCGTGTCATATTCCAGTTGGTTTTAGTCAGTGTATAAGCTGCTGTCAGCTCATCATAGACCCAGTGAGTACAGAACAGGAAATGAAGGCAGACAACATTGATGATGCTGTGAAACTCTCTCCGTGCTGATTGGCTAATGAAGGACCAAGCTCTGCGGTGTTCCAAAGCTGTCGAGAGGGAAACAAACTATACAAGTTCACAAACATCTCTCCTTTGTATAGCTGTAGCCTACATCTGCCAGAAGATCATATTTTATGTCAGATGGTGCACTATTGATGATAATACCCACTGGTTCTCAAAGAACACGACTTCTAAATGCCTTGTGGAAATTACCCTAACATAACCAAACATGTTATATTTCTCCATTGGGAGAAAGGAAGTCATAAGTATTCACCAAGTCCCCCATTTTTGTGACTTCCTTTTTCTTCAGGCACCTCTTTGGGCATACCTTCTGTGTGCTGTGGGCCTGTTTGTGTACCAGTCATTGGACGCCATTGACGGGAAGCAGGCCAGACGAACCAATAGTAGCTCTCCACTGGGCGAACTGTTTGACCACGGCTGTGACTCCCTCTCCACAGGTACAGCTGCCCCTCTGTGTGTCTGTGGGTTTGCCCTATTAGGATGTCATTGAATCTGTGCTTCTATTTCCTCTCTCTCTCTCAGTGTTTGTGGTCCTGGGCACCAGTATAGCAGTGCAGCTGGGCACCAACCCTGACTGGATGTTCTTCTGCTGTTTCGCTGGCATGTTCATGTTCTACTGTGCCCACTGGCAGACCTACGTCTCTGGCACCCTGCGCTTTGGCATGTGAGTGTGTCTGCGCTCCGAGGAGAGGGAGTTGGCAACAGTGGGAGTTGGGAGACAACTGGGTTAATAGTTATAATAGATTTATCGCTAGTAATTACTATCTTGTCTCATCGCTACAACTCCCGTACGGGCTCAGGAGAGACGAAGGTCGAAAGCCATGCGTCCTCCGAAGCACAACCCAACCAAGCCGCACTGCTTCTTAACACAGCGCGCCTCCAACCCGGAAGCCAGCCACACCAATGTGTCGGAGGAAACACCGTGTACCTGGCCCCCTTGGTTAGCGCGCACTGCGCCCGGCCCGCCACAGGAGTCGCTGGCGCGCGATGAGACAAGGATATCCCTACCGGCCAAACCCTCCCTAACCCGGACGACGCTATGCCAATTGTGCGTCGCCCCACGGACCTCCCGGTCGCGGCCGGCTGCGACAGAGCCTGGGAGCGAACCCAGAGACTCTGGTGGCGCAGTTAGCACTGCGATGCAGTGCCCTAGACCACTGCGCCACCCGGGAGGCCCTCAAACTAGACACTCTAATGTACTTTTCCTCTTGCTCAGTTGAGATCTTCGGTTTCTTGTCAATTTCTCACATGGAATAACCTTCATTTCTCAGAACAAGAATAGACTGACGAGTTTCAGAAGAAAGTTCTTTGTTTCTGGACATTTTGAGCCTGTAATCAAACCTACAAATGCTGATGCTCCAGATACTCAACTAGTCCAAAGAAGGCCAGTTTTATTGCTTATTTAATTAGAACAACAGTTTTCAGCTGTGCTAACATAATCGCAAAAGGGTTTTCTAATGATCAATTAGCTAATCCAAGTTTCTCATTTAAAAGGCTAACACAACGTGCCATTGGAACACAGGAGTGATGTTTGCTGATAATGGGCCTCTGTACGCCTATGTAGATATTCCATAAAGAATCAGCCGTTTCCATCTCCAATAGTCATTTACAACATTAACAATGTCTACACTGTATTTCTGATCAATTTGATGTCATTTTAATGGATTTTTATTTTATTTTTCAAAAACAAGGACATTTCTAAGTGACCCCAAACTTTTGAACGGTAGTATACTTGTTTACTGTTAGTCCATCATGATTGGTTGGGAGAGCTGTGGTCAGGTGGACAGTGTTTGGGTGAAGACGGTCCATATGGCAGCTGTGTGGCGCTGTGCTTATGGACAGAGTTGTTGACTTCTGACTAACCTCTGCTCTCTGCCTGCTCCTCTCAGCATTGATGTGACTGAGGTGCAAATCTTCATTATAATCATGTATTTGCTGGCCGCTGTGGGAGGATCCGCTTTCTGGCAGTCACTGGTAATTCTGATTGGCTCAAACTTCCACTGATTTTCTGTTGGTAACTGAAATGAATGGCATAACTGAATGTTGAAACTGAAACAGTAACTGCTATTATAACGGTGGAGTTTCCTGCATTGGTATGTTCTAATTCTTTGTGCAGTATGATTCCTTACCATAGTAAATGCAATTTCACTTTGAGTAATGAAACAGTTTTACTGACAAGTACCCATCTTACTAACAATGTTCAGGGCTGTTTTAATATACTAAACACTCAAGTGGTGGTGACTGGTTGTTGTTTTGTAATGAATAATATCTTGCTCTCTCACCTCCACAGATCCCAGTCATAAACATCCAGATGAAAATAGTTCCAGCCATCTGCACTTTCTTAGGTGCCATCTTTTCCTGTACTAATTACTTCCGGGTTATATTTACCGGAGGTAAGGGCAAAAATGGATCCACAATAGCAGTAAGTCGACACTCGCGCTCAATTCCAAATCGACCTGTAGCCTAGTCCCTGACCTTCATGTAGATGGGCATATCAACTTAATGGTAGTCACTCCTTGCCCTGATACTCAGATTTTTTCTCTCCGTATTGCTCACATATTTCCAGTCCTTTAAGATCTACAGAAATGCCTAGGGGGAAGGGGCAATTTGACATCAGTCCTTCTCTCAAATTCCTTCACCAACACTGACACAAGGTAGTTCACAATCACTATGTAGGCTTTGCCATGTACCTTCTAGAGATGGTGAAGCTAGCTTGATGTGCTTGTGTACTTGTTTCATCCATTTTACGGAGCTATCTATTAGCTTCAGAGGAAATGAAGGATGTGTGTTAAGACTGTTGGACCTGATCCCAGTTCAGTTCAGTTGTCGGAGCGATATCAGTGTTTGTCACATGGAAGTAATTACTTTATATGTTTTCCTTCGGGAGATACTGTATGTTATGGCACCTAGTTATACACAAATTATATGAGGCCATCTGTGTTCTTTTAAGGTCCTTACTACTGAATAGTGTCTGTTCCAGGTGCATAAAATTCTAAATAAGAATACTGGAAGAGATGGAGACCGTCTGTCAAACAAAGGAATAAATCCAAAACTGAGTCTTGAACGCAAAATTAAGATGTTTGTTTCGGCACCATGATGTTTTAACAATCATAGTGCATAAATGAAAGGTGAAAACAAAACACAAATGTTTCGGCCTAAGGTGATGGTGGATTATACACACCAGCGTTCATTACTGTGTGTTTTCTTTCACCCTAACTGCATTCCCATGTCATTCACATATTGTATCATTGTGGCCTATTAATGTAGTTTATTATACAGTCTCTCTCGGTTTTCTCCCTCTCTTCTCCAGGGAACCAGTGTCCTATCTCCTGTGTTACATATAGGCTCAGTAATAATACTGGCCATGATGATCTATAAGATGTCAGCTATCCAGTTGTTTGAGAAGCACCCCTGTGTTTATATCCTGGCCTTTGGCTTCGTGTCGGCCAAGATCACCAACAAATTAGTTGTAAGTGTGGCGCGCTGCTAATTGGTGTAATGCAATACCTGTGCATCCTGTGTAAACGTGCTTGGATGTAAGAACGTTTATGACGTAAATGAATGTCATCAATGTAAATGTGCTTGCTGATTGGAGCATGACTGATGCCTGTGTCTTGTTTGTTTCAGGTAGCACATATGACAAAGAGTGAGATGCATCTCCATGATATAGCATTCCTGGGGCCAGGCCTGCTGTTCCTGGACCAGTATTTCAACAGTTTTATTGATGAATACCTGGTGCTGTGGATTGCGCTGGTGAGTACACACACACACACGCGCACATTTCCATGACATAGAGGTCTATAGTATCTGAGCAAGTCCAGGTGAAGTTATGCAACAACAATGCATGAGGGCATGCAATCTGCAGCATGTGTTTTCATGACAACATGTATCTTTGAAATGAACCATCAGTCTGATCATATCCAACACTAATTGTACTTCACTCTGAAAGGTATAAAGACTTACTGTGCATTTTTCAGAGGCACGTGTTTTCAGTCTAATGCCACGTTTATTTGGAACTAGTCGCAAAACCCTTTCATACTTTTATCTTCGGCATCATCTAGCCATCTACACACTGGATCCATTGTGTACAGTTGTGTTGATCAAGTTATCTTGTTTCCTGACTCTTCATGTTCTCCTCTTCTGCTTTCCGTCTGCAGATCCTGTCTTTCGTTGACTTGGTGCGTTACTGTGTCAGTGTTTGCAACCAGATCGCCTCCCATCTTCACATCTTTGTCTTCCGAATAAAGCCACTGACCCCCTCCACACTTCAGTGAGGGCACGGACGCCATTTCTGTCTATTGCTCTTTCTTTCTTTCTTTCTTTCTTTCTTTCTTTCTTTCTTTCTTTCTTTCTTTCGCTCTCTCTTCATGTTAGTTAGTAAGTTGTTGCTCTTTCACCATTTTTTGTATTTGTTGAGGCAGGGTTGGGGTGGATGTGTGTGAAGCTATGATGTGGGTGGAGCTATTACCAGTAGAGGTGCTGGCAAGTGAATGTGGGCATAAATGAAATATAATGAGTTAATAATAATGATGATAATAATAATAAGTTATTGTCCATCGCTGCTTTGTGCAATTTCTGTTGATTTCATCTTGTTACAGTAATCAGATTCCTGAACAAAAATAATGCTTTGTCTCTTTTTCTGAAATGAATAGTCACATTGGACATGTACTGAATGCTCTTCTCTGTGTCAGAGAGGGTAAATAAGTGCAAGAAGACTGCAAGGGGCTTGAATAGGTGCTACCCTATTCATTTAATAATGATCATTATTATTTTCTTATTGAACTTTGAAACAAACATTTCATGTGTTGACATAGTGTGTTAGTTGTTCTCTACAAGGAAATGTACAGCATCGAAAGAGATTTACACAGGTTGTCAGTCTGCTTTCAGTTTTGTTTCGTAAGAGTGTCGGGTTTTTATTAAATGTATATATCATTTTACAATATTTGCATAACCTCACTTTTCGGTTTCACAAATATCAAACTATTAGGGTGTTGGTATTTGTAGTGTTCTTTTATTTCAAAAAGTTTTTCCTGGCAATACAGTATCTGATCAAACCTACATAAGTGGTACATTACCTTGCAATTACATTCAAATGATTTCTGTAATATATTACAGATATAAACTACATGGCTAAACAAATTGTTGTAAAGATACAAATTGTATTGCATATTTGAAAAGATAAGTGTCTCAAGCCTTGCTTCCCTGAAATGGCTCAAGCATACATTGTCTCCAATGCCACCAACATTACACAGTGCTTATGGCACTACATGCAGGTTTGCTAGCGGTTGTCAAGCATACTACTCTGTATATCCAGTTTAATATTGCTTTTAAATAGTTGAATGTATAACATATAATTTACATTTTTAGCAGCCGTTTCTTGCTTTAGATTTGTGTGCCTGTTTATTATTGTATTGTCCTGTTGCACCTCTGCCCTCTCAGATACTGTCGTGTTGCATTTGTCCCGGGAATGCTCAACGAAAACGAAATGCCAAGTGTTATTGAAAAGTATTGATGTGATTTTTGTCCCCCCAAAAAGTAGTGTCATTCTTATTGGAAGCTAAAGATGTTGTCTGCGCTTGCTCATATCTAGAATCTAAGGACATGTTTTAATTTTACTTAAAATGATTTTGTAATTTATTTTTAAATTACCGTGTAACACATCTACGAACAACTTTCTTTGTGTAGAGCATTCTGCCCTGTGCCAGGTCCACGTACAGCAATTGATAGTGTTTTGGGAGAATTGGGGAGTTTCAATGTGACAGAAAAATGATATTCTAACTGTGCCCTAATGTTATTTGTCTGTACAACGTTTTTGCCTCTATACCTGCATTCTGCTTATAATTCACCATCAGAATCAATAGAAACTCTGTCATTTCAATGGAAAACAGACTTTATTTCTGTGTGTATTGTTATTGAGCTCATTTGACAATGTGTACAAGTAATTTTCAGACAAGTAAAAGGTTGCCTTAAACACAATATCATTTTTTTCTTCTTTTGGAAGATAAAGGTCAAGCCTCTTAAACAAATTAGGGGCATGTTGTCTCTGTGTGTGTTTACTGGCAAAGGCTTGTGTTTTCTTCCCTGTTACTGTTGTTTTCTTTTAGCCAGACCGTCAAGCTCAGGTATATTACAGTGTGCAGAATTGTATGTTCATAGGCTATGAGAAAATCACTTCGACAATCTCTCCCTCACCTACCAATGCAAATAAAATGTCATTCACACATGTAAGAAGCTATTTGTTGCCTGTGTTATTTGTGATAAAGGTTTCTACACTGAGTGTAGAAAACACATCAGCTCTTTCCATGACATACTATAGATTCAGTGCTTGACTTGGGCAGGAGCTCACCGGAGCTGAGAACTGGCACCTCAAATGTTCTACTGATTGAACTCCTACTCCTCTTATATTAGCTCAAAAGTATTGTGGAGCTCCTACACCTAAATATAAACAGTACGGACACCAAAAATGAGTACTGGCATCTATTTCAGTCCAAGTCAAGCACTGCATAGACTGACCAGGTGAAAGCCAAATCCACTTCAATCAGTGAAGATGAAGGGGAGAAGACAGGTTAAAGAAGGATTTTTAAGCCTTGAAACATAGATTGTGTATGTCTGCCATTCAGAGGGTGAATGGGCAAGATAAAATATTTAAGTGCCTTTAAATGGAGTATGGTAGTAGGTGCCAGGAACACTGGTTTGAGTGTGTCAAAAACTGCAACACTGCTGGGTTTTTCACGCTGAACAGTTTCCTGTGTGTATCAAAAATGGACAGCCAGCCAACTTGACAACTGTGGGAAGCATTGGAGTCAACATGGGCCAGCATCCCTGTGGAACGCTTTCAACACCTTGTAGTCCATTCCCTGACAAATTGAGGCTGTTCTGAGGGCAAAAAGGTGGGGAACTCAATATTAGGAAGGTGTCCCTAATGTTTTGTACACCTCAGTGTATATTTACAATAACAGATGGTCTTAGTTCCTGACAACATTTTAGTAACGAGAAGTCTTATTTTCTCCATAACTCCCCTCTCAATCAGGGATAAATTAAGTAGATTAAACATATGAAACCAAAACTCCAAAATATGAAGTGAATGACATTCCTCTTTGACTTCAACACTTTGTCTGGAACCCTCAGCTGACACAATCTTGATCTTTTGAATGAAGCAGTTGACAACAGAAATGCAATGTTACATGTACACAACACACAAGATTTCAAAACAGCTATTTGCAGATTACTGGTTCAGGTAGATGTGGTTCCTGAGATGTTTAACACTTATCTGGGGATTGTAAAGTTCTATCTGAAACACATCCATAAACTAAAGTAGAACAGGCAACCCAGCTTAGTGATATGTACACACAACAAGCATTTGGATGGAGTTGATTCATCTCAGCTCCCTGCATTCTGAAGATCCTACATCAGCATCGTCTGCAGAGACTTGCGCACTGTAGCCATCTCTTGCTGTTGCTGTTAATAAAAAATGTATTGTCTGTTGAACTAAATGAAATGTTCTAAATAGAACAGTTTAATAAGTATTTTCTAAATAGCTCAGTTCATGCTCATAGTGCTCATGCCCATAGTATGCTAATATTTAAAAATGGCACATATCAATTTGTATTCTTAGCAATGCTTCAGCTAAGCAAAGAGGTCAACCAACGTAAGGCGCGTGAACAATGAGTTAGTAAATTGATCTGTCCTTTTACTTACTGTGTCACTGAGAATCTTTTTCTGAAACAGTGCCATTTCCTGGCGCAGCTCGCCCTGTGCAGCACCCTGCTGGCTGACATGGGTCTTCTCCATCGTATCAAGACTCTACCAGCCCAGCAAAACAAGGTAGCATGAGAAAACCAACTGAGACATAGATTTAAAATCACCATGTTAAAGACTACTATGAGATAATATACTTGGATGTACTGCTCCAGCAGCTGCTTGAGAGTCTTCAGTCTCTGGCTCTGAGAGGCCCTCTTGTGCTGAAACATCTTCTGCTGGTGCTGGAACATACACTATGGGAACATATACAGCACCTACAGTTAGCTCTAAAAGATGCCTTAGTTACTCCAGTGTTACTCTGTAAGTAGGTATAGAATAGAAATAGGTACAATATTTTCTGTCCTGACAGAGCATTACCAGTAGTTTCTCCTCGTTATCCTTGGACTTCTGCACATCTGTGTCCCACTGACTGAAGACTGCATTGAACTGGGTGCAGTAATCTTCTGTCACTTTACTCCTGCGGAATTGATATAATACAAATCAGGTTACACACGCACACACACAGACACACACACACAAACGCACACACACACACTTGCACCCTCCTTTCACTCTACACATCTCATTACCTGTCTCTTTGTTGGACCCTCCATAACTGCTCAATCTTCTGATGGCTAGTCCTCACAGAGGACTTGGTGAACGTTTCCAAACGTTTGCGTTTTGCCAGGAAGGCTTTGTTGATGTCCGCTGGCAGTAAAGCGAGAAAGAGGCTCACAGATGTAATGCATAGTTCATTGATGAGAAACAATCGCTGTACCAATCAGTGTGCAAGGCCCCAGTGGTGGATAAAGTACCAAATTGTCATACTTGAGTAAAAGTAAAGATGCCTTAATAAAAAATTCACCCTGTAAAATACTACTTGAGTTTTAAATATACTTAAGTATCAAAAGTAAATGTAATTGATAAAATATACTTAAGTTTCAAAAGTAAAAGTATAAATAATTTCAAATTCCTTACATTAAGCAAACCAGATGGCACCATGTTCTTGTTTTTCAAATTTACGGATAGCCAAGGGCACATTCCAACACTCACACATCATTTACAAACGAAGCATTTGTGTTTAGTGAGTCCGCCAGATCAGAGGCATTAGGGATGACCAGGGATGTTCTCTTGATAAGTGTGTGAATTTGACAATTTTCCTGTCCTGCTAAGCATTCAAAATGTAACGAGTACTTTTGGGTGTCAGGGAAAACGTATGGAGTAAAAAGTACATTATTTTCTTCAGGAATATAGTGGAGTAAAAGTAAAAGTTGTCAAAAATATAAATAGTAAAGTACAGATACCCCCAAAAACGACTTAAGAAGTACTTTAAAGTATTTTTACTTAAGTACTTTACACCACAAGGCCAGAGTGTGAAATATAAGGATAGAAAGTGAGAGATTAGATATAAATCTAGTGGAAAAGTAAATCAGATTCTTCTTTGGAACACACAATACCTCCAAATCTATCCAACATGGTCATCATACCCCCTCTGTGGAAGAGGAAGACATTATACAGTTATTGAATGACACCAATATCAACCCATGAATTAAATCACACAGAATGATACTGTATGTTCACCTCTGATAAATAAATGTCACTTTGTGACGAATGCTTGGCCTACCCTTTGGTGATGTCAATATCATCATCATCTGGCTCTGACAGATGTTTCCTTCCTCTCAATGCCTCTGCCTCAGCTACTGTAACAATAAAGAAAGTAGACTATTAGATATTATGTCATGTATAAAAACATGCACAATATTTTAGGCTACCAGTTCCCAGGACAAACAATGTTACCTGGCAGGTTTTCATTGTTGAAACTCTCATTGAAGTCCTCCATATAGGGTTTGCCTGAGTTGGTTATAGTGCCTTTTGCTTTGCCTTTCTGAGCATGTCCCTTGTGCATTGCCATTTCTTGCTGGTTGTCAATAAAGAAAATAAATGTGCCAAAGAACTGGTTCAAATGACAACTTTAGCCTACTGTATTTGCTTGCTAACGTTAGCTAGCTAACAGCTAACCACTGTTAACAATCTAGTGCCAGGTGTGAAATCAATTTACTGACCTATTTTCAAATAGAATAGGCTATCAAAGTAAAAATCCTTATTTTGCTTCAAAACTTTTGTTTCAAACGTTTTGAAATATATGTAAATATAGTAATGAAAGCTACTTTAGCTTCGTCTAAATTAGCTAAACTTGCAGTAAAGTCACCAGTTGAAAATCTGCGCGGGAAAAACGTTGGCACGCCAACTGAGCGCGGGGACAAATGACATCACTTTGTTAGTGGATACAATGTTTGCTTGGTAGAAACATCGAGACTCTGTGGATTTGGAAACTAGAAGTGCCCCTGGGTAGAATAGACCCCCTTTACTGAGACACAATGTACAAAAAATGGTGTACGGTGCAATATATATGTCCAATATGAAAAACGTACTGAACGTCGTGCAATACGAATGGACTAATTAACAATGGGATTTAAAAGTATTTTCAAAAGTAGATTATTATAATTATTATAATAATACAATTATTATTAATATTGTTATTACTATTATTAATAATAGTAGTATTATAAATAAGGTTTAGTTATTTGTATTACTGTTACCATGATAACTCTCTAGTAATCATTACTTTTTGCTGTCAACAATAATGTCAGCGCTTTAATATTATTTGTGCTATAAAGTCGATTAAATGTTTTCCTTTTTTCATATTGTTAAACAACAACAAAAATATTACAGCATAAAATGTTATGAATTTCGTCCAATTGTTATTTTCTACCATCGTCACCGGGGGACTTTTAATTTGAAGGGAAATCGCCGAGGTCACAGTCTTTTTCTTGATATGTCTTGCGTATTGTTGCTGGTGGAACGGAGGTCTCTTTATTGACGTTTGCTACAGATCTGGGTATTTCAATGCCACGCCTCTTCTGGAACACTAACAGGAAGTAATGAGCTTGTGATTTTAGTTGAGAAAGCGTGACCTAATTCCTCATCTGGGTCATGTAGCCTTCATTTAATCAGAGCGATCTAAAGAGTAGACTAGAAATATTAGCTTTTTCTGCTTTCCCGCTGTTCATTGTTGGTCTTTTGTGAGACCGAATTTCGTGTGATGAGGTGACAACAAAGGAACCGCTTTTTTGAAGGTACAGTTTATTGCCGCGTTCAAAACGACTGGGAACTCGGAAAAATACTAGGTCAAATAATGACGTCAGATTTTCAGGTGGAAAGTCGGAGCTCTGGAAATAGGCCCGAGTTTCCGCGTTTAAATTGAGAGGACTGACCGTTCGAATCAAGTTTTTCCATTCGGAGCTAATTTTTCTGCGTTCCCAGTCGTTTTGAGTGCACTGAAGTCGGAGATTTCCGAGCTCCCAATTGTTTTGAACGTAGCATCAAGCCTGCAAACTGAACTCTGGACCTGGAAGCCAGTTATACTGCATTTATTCATTGTTCCCCTCTAATCAGGGACTTGTTTAGATCTGGGACACCAGGTGTGTGCAGTTAATTATGAGGTAGAACAGAAAACCTGCATCTTGTTCACTCTACTCATTTTATTACAGTAGCATGTATTGTAGCATCATTGTAAATAAGAATTTGTTCTTAACTTAATTCTTAAATAAAGGTTATTTCAAAAATAAATACATGTATGCATTGTGGCCTACCAAATGTAACTAGCTCGCTCTGTATCTCAAGTCACTTGACTAGATCAAGCCACACAACTAGTAGAGGAACTGAGAAATGAGATCACGTGGCAGGAATACATTGTAGTCTCTTGATTCTAAGCTTTTATCCAGAATGAGGAAACAAGAGTGTGCAGCAGCTCAAGCAAATTTTTTTTTTTTTTTTTGTGTGTGTGTGTGTGTGTGTGTGTGTGTGTGTGTGTGGTGCCTCACACATAATCCAATATCTACAGGTGAAGGCAATATACCAGCATCTATGGTCTAACTTGGATAGGCTACTGGTGGTTTGACACACACACAGCAGAGGATATGTGGTGGTTCCAGCAGGGCCTGTGTATTCTACCGGTGGCTCTGGTATTATGGACAGCGGCCACGTTCATCTTTGCTTACATCACTGCTGTGCTGCTGAGACATGTGGACCCACTGGTTCCATACATCAGGTCAGACACAGGCTCAAAACACCATCCTGTGTGCCTTTTTACCATTATACTTGCAATCACTTCACTTTATAAGTAGTAGACACAATTTACATGTATTACAATTGTACATTACATTGTGATAGTAGGAGATTACATTTGATGGTTATGTTTCTGTTCACAGCGACACTGGGACAGTTGCCCCAGAGCGATGTGTGTTTGGAATCATGCTGGACATCTCAGCATACTTAGGTAACACCACCATTACCTCTCGGATTCCTCTTTGGAATCTAGCAATACATTTGAAACCAGCTGTAAATCTGACTGAATTTGTGACTATATTTTGATTTGTGATCATGTTTGTCGTGGCAGGCATAGCCACCATGTACGTACGCTACAAGCAGGTCCAAGCCTTGACAGTCGAAGAGGAGTCGAAGCTGCATAAACTCAACCTCTTGGGTTTGGTGCTGGGATGGACCAGCTCCTTTGGCATGTGCATTGTTGCTAACTTTCAGGTACCCATTGACACGTGTGTGTTTGTGTGTGACTCGAGTCTTGTTCCTGTTTGTTTTGATGACAGTGTATGTAAATGTGGTACTATAAAATCATTCTCTCTCTCAACAACAACCAGAAAACGACTCTGTTCTCCATGCACCTGGTGGGGGCAATATTGACGTTTGGCGTGGGGGCACTGTACATCCTGGTGCAGACCTTGGTGTCTCTGTACATGCAGCCTCACGTCCACGGGAAGAGCATCTTCTGGGTCCGACTCGGCATCGGAGTCTGGACCTTCGCCAGCATCATCAGCAGTATCCTCCACTATTTCTGCAACAAGAAAATATGAAATCATGATTCATTGTTGCTGATAATAGAATGTTGTTGCTATAAGACAATGCCAGTCAATTACAGTGAATGGAAGCTGTGAACTTGTGCAACAAATTACAAGGACCTCTGACAGCTTGTTCAAAATCCAACCGTTCTGAAATATTGCAAGAGTTGCCCTCTGTAACACAGCTCTAGCCTCTGCCTGTTGTGCTCCTTAACCCCCTCATCTCTCAGTGTTTGTGTCATCTGTCATCATGTACAGCAGTCTACCCGGAGTGGACGTGGCCCATAAACTGCACTGGATACCTGGAGAGACGGTCAGTAGACTTTGTGATGGTTTGTGCTTGTGTTAGCGTGCGTGTGTGCGCTAACACCTCTGTTTGTTGCAGGGCTATATACCTCACATCATCAGCACCATCTCTGAGTGGTCTCTGGCTCTCTCCTTCGTCAGTTTCTTCCTCACCTACATCAGAGACTTCCAGGTACCTAAGCTCTCTTCCTCACTTCACTCACTCCATCAGTTGGACCAGACAGAATATATGTTCAAATCAAACTTTATTTGTCACATGCGCTGAATACAACATGTGTAGACCTTACTGTGAAATGCTTACTTACAAGCCCTTAACCAACAGTTCAGTTCAAGAAAGAGTTAAGAAAATATTTACCAAAAAAACTGAAGTAAAAAATAATATAAAGTAACACAATATAATAACGAGGCTATATACAGGGGGTACCGGTACCAAGTCAATGTGCGGGGGTACAGGTTAGTTGAGGTAATTTCTACATGTAGGAATTACTAGATCAAGCCACACTAACAGTGAGTAGCAGCAGTGTACTAAACAAATGGAGGGGGGGGGTCAATGTAATAGTCCGGTGGCTATTTGATTAATTGTTCAGCAGTCTTATGGCTTGGGTGTAGAAGCTGTTAAGGAGCCTTTTGGTCCTAGACTTGGCGCTCCGGTACCGCTTGCCGTGCGGTAGCAGAGAAAACGGTCTTATGACTTGGGTGACTGGAGTCTCTGACAATAATTTGGGGCTTTTCCTCTGACAACGTCTAGTATATAGGTCCTGGATGGCAGGAAGCTTGGATCGGTCAGGATGCTCTCGATGGGAACTTGAAACTCTCGATGTTGTTAATGGGGGCCTGTTCGGCCCGCCTTTTCCTGTAGTCCACGATCAGCTCCTTTGTCTTGCTCACATTGCCAGGTCTCTGACCTCCTCCCTATAGGCTCTCTCATCGTTGTCGGTGATCAGGCCTACCACTGTTGTTGTCAGCAAACTTAATGATGGTGTTGGAGTTGTTTGGCCACGCAGTCGTGGGTGAACAGGGAGTACAGGCGGGGACTAAGTACACACCCCTGAGTGTTGAGGATCAGTGTGGCAGACGTGTTGTTGCCTACCCTTACCACCTGGGGGAGGCTAGTCAAGAAGTCCAGGATCCAGTTGCAGAGGGAGGTGTTTAGTCCTAGGGTCCAAAGCTTAGTGATGAGCTTTGTAGGCACTAAGGTGTTGAACGCTGAGATGTAGTCAATGAACAGCATTCTGACATAGGTGTTCCTTTTGTCCAGGTGGGCTGCAGCAAAATCCTGCGTACCCCATAGCTCTCCAGGGCAGAAGTTGGAGACCATGATTCTAACAACTGTTCTCCGTTTCCCATTTGTAGAAAGTAACGCTGCGGACAGAGGTGGACCTACAGAGCAATCACCTCTACGATTCTCCCCACTACAGCATCACTTCACAGGTCAACCAATCTGAGACCTCCCCACTGATGGCGGGGGGCATCTGAACAGGACAACTCCTAGTGTTGCGGTTGAGTCGATCTGTAATTATGAACATACTGAATGGAATCAATGAGAATATAGAATGTTGAGGGTGTAATCAACAAGCACTATTATAAACAGGGTGGTTCGAGCCCTGAATTCTGATTGGCTGAAAGTCGTGGTATATCGGACCGTATACCACAGGTATGACAGGCCATTTGTTTTTACTGCTCAAATTACGTTGGTAACCAGTTTATAATAGCAATATGGCACCTCGGGGGTTTGTGGTATAATGGCAATATACCACGACTAAGGGCTGTATCCAGGCACTCCGCATCGCGTTTTGCGTAAGAACAACCCTTTGCCGTGGTATATTGGCTATATACCACAACCTCTCGGGCCTTATTGCTTAAATATACCGCTGAAAAGACCTAATTCCCAGATAGTGTAAATTCCACATGCCCTTTTATACTGACATTTTGGTTAGAAAGTAATTATATTTTTCTTAAACCTAAAGGGGATCGATCCGCTGATAAAGACATGTCTTTTTTTTTCAGTAGTCAGAACACAACTAACCGGTATGCTATTCTCTACCAGCCTCTCGATGGTGCCAAAGAATCGTCAAGATGTTTGTTTCGGCTTTCTTAAATCTAACCATGAGCATTTGTTGCGCTATCTTACGTTTGTCTTTCATGAGAATTGATATCATTAGGTGGTTTACAGCAAGGCACTTGAACTACTTAACTAGAATAGGATTTATTTGCTCTACTTCACTTTGCTTTGGGATGCTAACTTTAATTGATTTGAATGTTGCTCTCACTCTGTTAAAGTAGGATAATATAAGAATTGGGTTTGGCAGTAGGTTTGGTCATTTGTGAATTATGGATTTTCTTGGGATGCTTTTCTATTAGTTTTTATGTTTCTATTTTCCCCAACGATCATCTCTATTACCCATAAAAAGTCATGTGAATTTCTCTTTCCTGTAGAATGGATACAATATTGGTGAGATGTAAGGAGATGCTTAATACAAGATTTTTGGTTATTTTAAGATGTTTGTTTCTACTAAAAGTTTATTTTGTTACAGTATATAAAACATTTCAGCTGGCCACTTTTTGCCACCAGTTTCTATAACCACCTGGAGGTGTGTGGAGGAGGTATTGCTGTTAACTGGCCTGCATAATTCCATCAATCTGTTTCATGTTAACCTAATCACCTATGCAGTAACTACATAGAAGCTTTACTTGTCTCATTCTCATAAGAATGGAAAGCATCAAATTCACTGTTGTTTATGAAGGCTTTATAACAGAATAAAACATTTTACTTCTAACGCCGTTATAGATTAAAGCAATAACAAGATAGTTATGACATTTATTGGTATATTGAGTCATTTACATTGTACCATACTATTATACAGTATATATTTAGTCATACAGTTCATGAGAATGATACACACATCTAATTGTACTTAAACTAAACTGAACAAAAACATTAACAAAATGTGTTAAGTGTTGATCCCATGTTTCATGAGCTCAAATAAAAGATACCAGAAATTTTCCATACTCACATTTTTTATATATTTTTTACATCCCTGTTAGTGAGCATTTTATCCTTTGTGAAGATCCTGTTATGACAGAATTCGTACTCGAGCAATGATGAGCTCTGCAGCAGTGTCCTCAAATTCCTTGGCGTCCATGTTACCCACGGCTGGCTCTGCTCCAGCCATAGCCTGGGCCAGCTTAACGGGTGAGATTTTCGTGCTCGCCTCCAGCTAGCAGCTAATCTTTGCATTAGCCTCCATATCGGGATTTTTGTTAGTGTAGTTGTAGTTTCTTCAACTTTTTCAGCCTTGGACCCAAATGAGAAATTCTGTATTTTCCTGGGACTCAAGCTTATGAAACCATGTAACTATACATAAATATCAGTACATTTCATTGCCCTTAAGCCAGCCTAAAACAGATGCAATAAAGACAAATAACAATGAAATTAAATATAAATAGCTATTCATGTTTATTTCCCCCCATTAAAAACACTGTCTAGGTTGGAACTGTTGCTGTTAAACTATAATAATTTTCATTCTGAACTGGAATAAACTGATTGATCATATCACACAGATGTAAACCAGAAAAGAAACACTAAGCTCTAATGAGAGGTGTGACTGGTTGAAGTTTTCAACAAGCAGGTCTATTCTGTGCTCAGTCTTTGACAATGAAACCCTGAGGTCATGCTCAGCATGGAGTCTGTTTTTGTACTTGTTTTTTTAAAGTATGCCAGAGTTGAGAACCATGACTCATAGATATGAGGTGACAAACTGGATCAGAAAATCTACTGCTTTCTCAGTCAGGCAGGATACCACTTCCTGCTGTAGATGAACAACCCAGAACTGTGTGTTTTCCTCAAAAAGCATCTTGCTTCAATCATTTTATTCCAGTTCAGAATTTAAAAAATTACTTGTATTTTAACAGCAATAGTTCCAACCTAGACTTGTTTTCACCAAGAAGTTCTACAGTAAGATGTACAGTAGGCCTGATCATTTTTCATCTTCATATGTACTGTTGCTTAGGGTTGCACTAGTTAGCTTGTAGTTAGCTAGCTTGCTTTGGCTAACTTTAGCTAGCTATTAGCTGTGTACAAGGGGATTGTTTGAAAGAGAAACCCACATCTACTACTATGAGAGATAGTACTCTCTTATTTCTGCTGATCATCACCTGTTATAAAATGAGGTCTTGCTAGCTGACTTACTTTTCCACTGTCAAAGCACTGTTTCCTGAAGCATTCTTCCCTTTTCTGAAAGAACTCCCTGGGTTTAACTGTTATGCTCAGTGTTGCCAGGTCCAGCTCAAATCTCTAGCCCTATGACCTCTGAAAACCTGCACACAAGGCCTGAAAACTAGCCAAAAATATGTTTTCGCAGCAAGTGAGGAGTTACCACATTTATCCATGAAATCCTTTTTCCACAACGTTATCGAGTGTTAAGGAATACGTAATTGTTTACGACATAGGCTAAGAAGCAAAATTAGTTTTACCATCAAAATAATGATTCTTGTAAGTTTAAGAATATGTCGCAAGACAAACAATAAATTGCCCTTTAACTCTCAAGATCATTTTCTATCAATGGATGACGATTTAACTTGTTTTGACTGCTATGATTAAGCAATAAGGCCCTAGGAGGTGTGGTATATGGCCAATATACCACGGTTAATGGCTGTTCTTTGGACATAGCCCTTAATCGTGGTATATTGGCCATATACCACAAAACCCTGAGGAGCCTTATTGCTATTATAAACTGGTTAACAATGTAATTAGAATAGTAAAACGTGTTGTCATTCCCATGGTACACAGTCTGATATACCATGGCTTTCAACCAATCAGCATTTAGGGCTCAAACCACCCAGTTTATAATTGTAATTATAAACTGGGTGGGTGAAGCCTTGAATGCTGATTGGTTGACAGCTGTGGTATATCAGACCGTATACCCCGGATATGACGAAATATGTATTTTTACTGCTCTTATTACGTTGGTAACCAGTTTATAATAGCAATACGGCTATCAGGAATCAAGGTAAGACCCAAGTGCAGACTGTGTGAAGTAACAATGTTTATTGTAACCACAGGGGCAGGCAAACGACAGGTCAAGGCAGGCAGGGGTCAATAATCCAGAGCAGAGCCCAAGGTACAGGATAGCAGACAGGCTCAAGGTCAGGTCAGGCAAAGGTCAAAAACCAGGAGGACAAGGAAAAGAGAGACTGGGGAACAACAGGAGCTGAGACAAAACGCTGGTAGGCTTGAACAAACAAGACGAACTGGCAACAGAGACAGAAAACACAAGTATAAATACACAGGGGATAATGGGGAAGATGGGCGACACCTGGTGGGGGGTGGAGACAAGCACAAGGACACGTGAAACAGATCAGGGCGTGACATAGGCACCTCAGGGGTTTGTGATATATGGCCAATATACCACACCTCCTCTGGCTTCATTGCTTAAATAAATGTACATAACTGTAGATAAACACAACACGAGAATTTGAGTGATGAAAGTTGGACAGAGGATCTCAATCTCTGTGCAAGAAACACTTGAGGAATGTTAGGTTATTTTCTGGCAATTGTGCCTGATGTTAAGACTACAAACCGCTATGAATGGCCTATTTGCGAGATTGACTTATTTCAATGGGCATAGGCTAGGCATACTGACTAAAATCTGGGTTTAAAGCCATCTCCCTCCCACACTGAACAGAGAACGCAATGAACAGAGAGCACTTGTCCAAACCAATTCCAGTAATTCATGAAATAATTATACATTTACTCTAACACAGGGCTGCCCAGCCCTCTTCCTGGAGATCTACAGTCCTGTGGGTTTTCAGTCCAACCCTAATTTAACACACCTGATTTTACTTATTAGCTGCTCAACAAGACCTTAATTAACTAGCTGAATCAGATATGCTAAGTTAGGGTTGGACTGAAAACCTACAGGACAGTAGATCTCCAGCAAGAGGGTTGGAAAGCCCTGCTTTAACACGTCGCGACCCATACTTTAAGAAAGGCTGGTGTAGTGGTTTGCATCAGAGGAGCCGCCATCGGATCACGACGTCTCCAGAGTTTCGTAGAGGGTGCCCAGCACCGCCAGACACAGTGCCCGACCAGCAGGCCCCTCAGCTGGAACGCAGACCTCTGCGTACAGTCTCTGTGCCCGCCGTAGTCAGAAAACACAGCACACCGTGCCTGAAGACGTCGTAGGGCACTGTCCCATGGTCGTGGCAGTGGAGCCGGTTTAGCAGGGGCGCTGAGGTGGAGATGGGGACCCCCCCCCCCCCCAAACTGCAGAGACGCTGGAGAAGGGTATAGAGCAGAACATGAATATTACTTACATTTCCATCATCAACAGAAATTGATATTTTACTCTGCTCCAAAACCCCTCAGACAAAACAAGACACAAACACAGCACTTGAGAGGAGCAGGGTCAGCTTCAGTGCCTTGCTCAACAGCACAAAGGTAATGACATCAGGGATCTTAAAAACCAGCAGTGTATATTATACAGTATGAATGAGCAATTGTATATCCTACCTAGAGGATGCGTGTGAGTGTATAGGTGGCCCCTGAGCTCCCGATCTCCACCTGGGCTGTTAGAGCTGAAGGGACCAGTATGGCCACTGGGTCCCCCTCCTCCATGCTGCTGGGGCCGTGTCTGGGTTAGGAGGTCATAGGCCACGAGCATGTTGTTGCTGAAGGCAGATCTGGATACAGACACACGTGTATGTAGACATGCACAGGCACAAATGGAAGTACACAAACAAGAGCATTGCGTGTTTTCATTGTGAGATAAAATGAAAACATAGAGCTGATGCATTTGCGACATGCATTATATGAGTTCCACATCCCTCATTGTCTAGTTACATAGCAACTGGCCTGCCTCATCAGGAACTGAAAGTAGACTGCTACCCCTTGCCTCATTCTTTAGAAATATTTATATTAAGCAATAATATGTTTGAACATAATATTTTTTTTACATTTGTATTTATTTAACCTTTATTTAACTAGGCAAATCAGTTAAAGAACAAATTCTTATTTACAATGACAGCCTACCAAAAGGCAAAAGGTCTCCTGCGGGGATGGGGGCTGGGATTAAAAATAAAAATGTATTAAATTAAAATAGCCTCCCGGGTGGCGCAGTTAGCACTGCGATGCAGTGCCCTAGACCACTGCGCCACCCGGGAGGCTATTTTAATTTAATACATTTTTTTTTATTTTATCGGAGAAAAATGAAAGGAATCCTGAAAAAGCACGGGATATTCTGCAATCAGACAAAAAAATTGCACACCTCTTCAAGAAACCCCCACTGGTGGTCTATAAGCGTGGTCGCAATATTGGAGATAGTTTGGTGAGATCTGACATGCCCCCTGAGCCCACTCAGACACCTATCCCTAATGGGAAATACAAATGTGGCTCATGCACACAGTGCAATAGCACTATAAAAAACGTATTTCTTCAGACACCCACATACAGGTCGAAAGATCCCTGTTAGGGGTATCATCTCATGCAAGACCAAGAGATTAATCTATCTCATCACCTGTTCATGCGGAAAAGCCTACAAAGGGAGGCTTACTGGATATCCTATCTAAAAACATTGACCCCTAGTGGTCTGAATATTGACTTTGATCTCAGGCCTTTCTTATGAACAAGTCTTATAAATTGAGAAAATATTTTTACAGCTTATTAGGTGTACGCTAATATGTTCCCCCTGTTGATGATGCTCATTAATATATTAAGGTTGAACCAAAAGATTACATGTAACAAAAATGAAATGTTGTGAAATTGAATGAAATAATGCATGTTGATGCTAATATGATGTACAATATTCCATTATGTTTCTAGATGATAACAATAGCGTAATATATTTAATATGCCATATAGTATTTTGTAACAGTTTCACTAATGTTAATTAACCTAATCATTATGACACCTCTCACTATTTTCATTGGTTACACTAATTGCACTGTGTGTCTACATAACCTGGTTCAACTATTCATGACATTACCCTGAGGAAGGCACAGTGATGCCGAAACGTTGGTAAATACCCATTAAATTCCTGGGAGTTTATACATGGTGTGCGACTTAATTTTTTTACACATGCAGCTACCAAAAAAAATCAAATATGGAAATGTCCACTTTACCCCAAAAATACAACCAACTAAATCCAGCATTACCGCAAAAATGGAAGAGGCAAGTGGAAGTGGGAAAAAGTAAGGAGCTTGTCTGTTTGCCCTGCATTAAAGATCAACATTGGTTAAAGACAATTCTGATAAAATAAAAGGTATATATCACTTGTATTTAAGAACCAAAACAAGGAACAACTGTGCCATATACAGTAACAGTCAAAAGTTGGCATATCTACTCATTCAAGGATTTCTTTATTTTTACTATTTTCTACATTGTAGAATAGTGAAGACATCAAAACTATGAAATAATCATGTAGTAACCCCAAAAAATGTTCAGCAAATCAAAATGAGATTCTTCAAAGTAGCCACCCTTTGCCTTGATGACAGCTTTGCACGCTCTTGGCATTCTCTCAACCACCTTCACCTGGAATGCTTTTCGAACAGTCTTGAAGGAGTTCCCACATATGCTGAGCACTTGTTGGCTGCTTTTCCTTTACTCAGCGGTCCAACTATTCCCAAAACATCTCTATTGGGTTGAGGTCAGGTGATTGTGGAGGCAGGTCATCTGATGCAGCACTCCATCACTCTCCTTGGTCAAATAGTCCTTACACAGCCTGGTGGTGTGTTTTTGGTAATTGTCCTGTTGAAAAACAAAATGATATTCACATTAAGTGCAAACCAGATGGGATGGCATATTGCTGTAGAATGCTGGTTAAGTGTGTCTTAATCTAAATAAATCACTGACAGTGTCACCAACAAAGGACCCCCACACCATCACACCTCCTCCATGCTTCACGCTCTATCGGCAGGACAGAACAGCAGCCTCTGGTAAGACACGGGGCGAGGGCCTATGCATATCTGTAAACAATAGCTGGTGCATGATATCTAAGGAAGTCTCAAGGTTTTGGTCACCGGAGGTAAAGTATCTCATGATAAGCTGTTGACCACACTATCTACCTAGAGTTTATCTGTATTTTTCGTAGCTGTCTACAAACCACCACAGACCGAGGTTGGCACTAAAACTGCACTCAATAAGCTGTATTCCGCCATAAGCAAACAGGAAAACGCTCATCCAGGAGGTGGCACTCCTAGTGGCGACACCGGGATGCTGGCCTTCTAGGCAGAGTTCCAGTGTCTGTTATTTTGCTCATCTTAATATTTTATTTTTATTGGCCAGTCTGAGATATGGCTTTTTCTTTGAAACTTTGAATAGAAAGCCAGCATCGCAGAGGCGCCTCTTCACTGTTGACGTTGAGACTGGTGTTTTGCAGGTACTATTTAATGAAGCTTTCAACTTTCAAAATTCTTCCGAAATTTTCTGAATTGACAACACAACTGATTGGCTCAAACGCATTAAGGAAAGAAATTCCACAAATTAACTTAAGACACACCTGTTAATTGAAATGCATTCCAGGTGACTACCTCATGAAGCTGGTTGAGTGAACACCAAGACTGTGCAAAGCTGTCACCAAGGCAAAGGGTGGCTACTTTGAAGAATCTCAAATATATTTAGATTTGTTTAACACTGGTTTGGTTACTAGATTATTCCATATGTGTTATTTCATAGTTTTGATGTATTCACTATTATACTACAATGTAGAAAAGAGTAAAAATGGAATGAATAGGTGTCCAAACTTTTGACTGGTACTATGTATGTATGTACAGTGGTGCAAAAAAGTATTTAGTCATCCACCAATTGTGCAAGTTCTCCCACTTAAAAAGATGAGGCCTGTAATTTTCATCATAGGTACACTTCAACTATGATAGACAAAATGAGGGGGGAAAAAATCCAGAAAATCACATTGTAGGATTTTTTATGAATTTATTAGCAAATTATGGTGGAAAATAAGTATTTGGTCAATAACAAAAGTTTCTCAATACTTTGTTATATAACCTTTGTTGGCAATGACAGAGGTCAAACGTTTTTTGAAAGTCTTCACAAGGTTTTTTCACACACTGTTGCTGGTATTTTGGCCCATTCCTCCATGCAGATCTCCTCTAGAGCAGTGATGTTTTGGGGCTGTTGCTGGGCAACATGGACTTTCAACTCCCTCAAAAGATTTTCTATGGGGTTGAAATCTGGAGACTGGCTAGGCCACTCCAGGACCTTGAAATGCTTCTTACGAAGCCACTCCTTCGTTGCCCGGGCGGTGTGTTTGGGATCATTGTCATGCTGAAAGACCCAGCCACGTTTCATCTTCAATGCCCTTGCTGATGGAAGGAGGTTTTCACTCAAAATCTCACGATACATGGCCCCATTCATTCTTTCCTTTACACGGATCAGTCGCCCTGGTCCCTTTGCAGAAAAACAGCCCCAAAGCATGATGTTTCCACCCCCATGCTTCACAGTAGGTATGGTGTTCTTTGGATGCAACTCAGCATTCTTTGTCCTCCAAACACAACGAGTTGAGTTTTTACCAAAAAGTTATATTTTGGTTTCATCTGACCATATGACATTCTCCCAATCTTCTTCTGGATCATCCAAATGCTCTCTAGCAAACTTCAGACGGGCCTGGACATGTACTGTCTTAAGCAGGGGGACACGTCTGGCACTGCAGGATTTGAGTCCCTGGAGGCGTAGTGTGTTACTGATGGTAGGCTTTGTTACTTTGGTCCCAGCTCTCTGCAGGTCATTCACTAGGTCCCCCCGTGTGGTTCTGGGATTTTTGCTCAACGTTCTTGTGATAATTTTGACCCCACGGGGTGAGATCTTGCGTGGAGCCTCAGATCGAGGGAGATTATCAGTGGTCTTGTATGTCTTCCATTTCCTAATAATTGCTCCCACAGTTGATTTATTCAAACCAAGCTGCTTACCTACTGCAGATTCAGTCTTCCCAGCCTGGTGCAGGTCTACAATTTTGTTTCTGGTGTCCTTTGACAGCTCTTTGGTCTTGGCCATAGTGGAGTTTGGAGTGTGACTGTTTGAGGTTGTGGACAGGTGTCTTTTATACTGATAACAAGTTCAAACAGGTGCCATTAATACAGGTAACGAGTGGAGGACAGAGGAGCCTCTTAAATAAGAAGTTACAGGTCTGTGAGAGCCAGAAATCTTGCTTGTAGGTGACCAAATACTTATTTTCCACCATAATTTGCAAATAAATTCATTAAAAATCCTACAATGTGATTTTCTGGATTTTTCCCCCTCATTTTGTCTGTCATAGTTGAAGTGTACCTATGATGAAAATTACAGGCCTCTCTCATCGTTTTAAGTGGGAGAACTTGCACAATTGGTGGCTGACTAAATACATACAGTGGGGCAAAAAAGTATGTATGTATGTACACACACACACATTTACAAAAAATATATATTGGGGATTGGAAATGATGCAGACAATTACATTGATGGAATCTACTATCTAGACGCACTATTAAATCTGATCGACCCCCCCCCCCCAAACAATGTAATAAAAATCCTGTATTGTCACCCTCAGCCAGCATCACAACTGTTTACAACTATTTGACATTGTATACAGTGTTACATAATTGTAAAAAAAAATCTTTATTCCTCATGTCACTATTTCTATTTAAAAACAAAATATTTAACTCTGTATCGTTGAAAAAGGACCGGTAAGCATTTTACTGTTAGTCTATACCTGTTGTTTTAAGAAGCATGTGACAAATAAGTTGTTTATTCTGTATGAAGACGCCTACATTTACACCACAAGCCCCCTCACCTCTCTTTGCTTTCTCCTTCTTCTTACTCTCTTGGTACTCCGCAATCTTTTTGTGGAAGAATCCTAAAAAACAAGACAGGGGAAAAACAAATGAATCATTGCTGGGTGGGTAAGTGAATATTCATCTATGAATTACACACACATCTATCTTTGGAAGTACAAAGTTATATTGTATTCTATTACATTCTATCAGGTAGTGATGCGGTCAGACCTTCCTGTGTGGGCCGTCTCTCCACTTCCTGTATGAAGATGTCAAACATCTGTGTCTGGATAAAACGCTTGACAAAATGTTGGCTGGCCTTGTCCTCGGAGGCCTTGCAGAAGCTCTTCTTCTGGAACACTCCGGGCTTCCTACCACTGCTGCCTTTGACATGGGAGGAGAAGTGACCCACCGTCTTCACAAAGAAGGAGAGGAAGGCCTCTGAGACCACCTTGTTTAACTCCTCTGAGGCTAGATACAAAACACAAAGTGAAGAGAATACAGATGTTTCAGTCAGGATGCTGAGGAGTTGTCTATAAAAACACATGTTGGAAGTCCTCTGAAATCACCCCTCTACTGTGTTCCGAAGCTGGGCAAAACACGGCGTGAACAGAAGATTCAGTCAGTTTTAAAGTATTGTCTGCTATGAGACATCCTATGATGTCAACACAATCATAGGTTGTAAAGCAAATGACAACTGTATGGCAACCACAAAACATGGTGAACGTGTGTGTGGGGCTTGGGTCTGTTTGTATGAGAGCGTAGGGGTTGAGGAGTAGCATCTGTCTGGATCCAACCTGGTCTCAGAGCATTTCGTATTATTCTGTACGTAAATACCCTATACTCCATTTAGAATGATATGTTACGTTTTGTATGGTATGTATTAATTTGAGGATGTCCATCACCCATTTCGTATGATGTTATCCATTACAATTTGTATTATATGTTACGAATTTGCCATATGTACAATATGTTACGAATTTGTAAAACGTATTATATATGTTACGAATTCTAGCTAGGTCGCTAACGTTAGCTAGGCTAGGGGTTAAATTTAGGAGTTAGTTGAAGGGTTAGCTAACATGCTAAGTAGTTCCAAAGTAGCTAAATAGTTGTTAAAAAGTTGCTAATTAGCTAAAGTTGTCCATGATGAGATTGAACTCGCAACTTTTGGGTTGCTAGAAGTTCGCCCGACCAACCACCCTTCTTTAATTTTTGCCTTAATTAACCATCCGTCGTCTGAAACCATACCAAATGTAACATTTGATACTAAAGAGTGTCCCGGATTTATGTACAGAATAACACGAAATGCTCTGAGACCAGGTTGCTGGATCAACTTTGGCATTGCAGTACCCAGAGTGGAATTTCCAGGGTTGTGCCACGGTCAAGCCCTGTGTATTCATGTTCATACAGTATGTTTCCCCAACAACACAACACAACACTCCCCCCCCACCCCACACACTCAGACTAACAAACTTGGGGATATGCCAGGGTTCACAGTGTAGTATGCGAGAGCATGGTTGGGTAGGTTACTTTTTAAATGTAATCCATTAGTTACTAGTTACCTGTCCAAAATTGTAATCCGTAACATAACTTTTGGATTACCCAAACTCAGTAACGTATTCTGATTACATTAATTTACTTTTAGATTACTTTCCCCTTATGAGGCATTAGAAGTCGACAAACATGCATGTTAGTAATTGAATGACATCTATTGCAGGATAAATCAATGGTAAAGTTGACATAGCTGGCCATATATGGATGTTACATTTTACTTTATGCGTTGGTTGTGTAGGCTTCATCTAACCCATCACTTTCTACTACATATAATAATATCTTTACATTAATATATGATTTATATATATATATATATTAATTAATATAAGTCCAAAAATGGATATAGCAACTACTGATTGCCCCTTTTAAGTCTATCAAAAGTGTGCGAGTTTGAGCATGTGTCCATTAGGCCTACGAATGTATTTATTTTTCATCAGCATGAATTAGATTGAGCAATAAAAGCCCCACTTTTATTCCATAGGCTGGGATCCACCCTATGCAGCTGTTGAAAGAGCGCACTGGCTGTCCACTGGTTTCAAAAACAATGATTGATAAGCAGCTTAAACTTCTTGAATGCAACCATTATTGGGTTCAAATACACATTTAGATTTCTGAACAGCCATCCACAACAACCACAATCCGTAAGGCGCAAATAGCTAAATTAGAGAGTAGCAGTGTGATTCACAACAATGCGCCATGTAGATATCAATAATAAGTGATATCCGTATCGCCAAAGACTACACCACTGCTCTCATCCTTACCAACAAGCGTTTTTTCAGGTTGGAAAATCTTTGGATGCCGACATCAGTCGCACCATTGGAAGACATAGCTTGGACCGCAGCCCACAAAAGCCTATTCCTTCTCTTTTCCCGCAATCCAAACACATTTGGTGTGTCATCATAGTGGTCTCTGACTTGTGGTCAGACATGCTCAGGTGGAACAAACTTAAACTTTTTTCAATGCTGATTTGAATGTCATTGAGAAAACAGAAGTGTCAAAGATTTTTCCCCCCGCAAACATCCTTTCTGAATTTAAAAGGAATATAGTTTTTCCAAAGTATCTGTAATCTGATTACAATATTATTTCTGGTACCGTAACTGATTACAGTTACCGTTCTTTTGTAATCCCTTACAAATCCATTACTCCCCAACCCTGTGTGAGATATGTATATTTCTATTGCAGCAATCATGAAGTCCATTTCGTTGCACATCCATATTCTTTTTCACTCATTCTTCACAGAGGATCTCAGTTCTATTATTGGGTTTGTATGGACCGTGACGCTAACTTATATGGTTCGATTTGTGGCTGACTAAGTCAGTCTTTGCTGAAATCGAATGAAAGTCTGAGTCACTCTTTATTGAAGGGCTTGAACACACCAATAGTGTTTGCCAGCCGAGAGTACTTGTGAACCAAGCGCAAACCGATTTTACATGTAGCACGGAAATGTCGGCAGTCAGAGGTCAGCAGCGCGCTGAACGATCAGTAGACGAACGGGAGATCCTTATTTGGTGTGAACTGTGAGACCCTTAACTGCTTACTGGATCCTCTTAGAAAGCCATTTCAGCCCAATAAACAAGAGTGAAATCCCTGGATGTGTTGACAGTACAAATTCCCTCAGAGATTGTGTTTGAACCTAGTCATCAGTTATCTACGCCGTCATAACAAAATGGAGGATGGGTCCACTCACTGGAGTTGTCTCTTCTGCAACACAAGGCCTGGAGAAGCTCCTCCTGTAGTTTCTCTGGTAGGATGGTGCTCTCGTCTCCTATCTGTGCCAGAGAAAGAGAGAGAGAGGATACACACACAGACAGGAACCTGAGAGGTTGTCAGACCAGAGGTAATGTTTAGGTATTTCTGAGAACACACACATTTGGCCAGAGAGAGAGAAAAACATTGAATAGAACTGGTCTGAACTGCACAGACACACACAGAATACAAAATGAGAATCATGTGAGGAGGAGTGATGCTAGTTTACTGATATGATTGTGTAATGATTATTTCTGTATGTTTGTTTCTGAACCTGAGGGGGAAATACAGCGCATGCGATACTTACACAGGTTATGAAGGTGTTCTCTGCTCCTTCTGTCAGATCCACAATGAGCATCTGTAAGACAGAATAACACACATTAAGACAGATCTGCATGTGTGGGGAGAGAGAGAGGACACACAGACAAATAAATAGACAAACATAAATCTTCAGGTTGGAGATAAACACACACTCGCTGGTTTCCATAGACTGTAATCGTGTTAGTAGTTGCTTAACGAGTGTCACTGGATAGCTTCATCTGCAGCCTGTAACACAGTGTAGTGGCCAGAATGCCTTAACCCAAACACACCAGTAAACAGACAGTAAAACAACTGATTGTTTACAGCACTCAACTGCCCTAAAAGGCATAATTTAGCATCTACTTCCCCAGAGTCAGATGAACCCACCGATACCATTTTTATGTGTCTGCGTGTAGTTTAAAGGAAGTAGCTATGATTGGAAGGTTATGGTAACTGCTAGCATGATAGTAGATACCATAGACTTCCAGTCACTGTGCTAACTTTAGTTAGCATTGGCTCACAAAACAACCTCTTAACTTTGTTCATATTGGATGCAGAGACATACACATGGTATTAATGAGTTCCTCTGACTCTGGGGGGGTAGATAAAGGTTTTCATTGCCAAAATCCCAAAGCATCCCTTAAAAGTTATTGGGAAAAAATAAAACAATAGCAATTCTGGCTTTTTTCCCCAACAAACAACTCTTCATCACATAGTGGTTTTTTAAGCTGACATATACACAAACACAATATTCTGCTCTGCCAGAGACAGAACACGCACACACACACTCACATCGCTCTGGTCGATGACATCATCCAGTTTGTTCCTTTGGACACCAAGTAGGTAGGGAGTGGGTGCCATGACGACATCAATCAGCACTGAGGGAACGATGGAGATGAAGGTGTGTTGCCATGTGAACGGGTAGAGCAGCGCCACAACTGCATGCAGCACCTGGGACAGGGTACTGTAGGGGGGAAGCAGGTACAAACTTTACACCCATTCAACATGCAGACAACAGGCCTGCTTATGTCCCAGACAACCCAGGCTCAGTGATGTCATTTTTGGGGTTAGGGTTGTACCTGAGTTCTTCAGCCATGAAGATGATTCGTCGTTCAAGCACGGTGGACGCAAACACCTTCAGCACCTCCTCATTTGTGAGACAGCGGAACAGTGTCCGGAAATCCACATGCTCCAACCATGAGTCCAACGGCCTCGTCAAACTGATGATCTGAAGACGCACAGGCCAGGGGCAGAGCGACAGCAGGTCTTCAGTGTGTGTATACGTTTGTGTGTCTGTATCTTAGTGCCGTAATCTAGGATGAAGGTCCTGATCCTAACGCTTTACCTGAAGCTCTCCCGCTCTCTGTTTGTGCCATTGTGTGTGTGTGTCAAGACTATTATAGTAAACTAAAACAAATCATGAAAAAACAATTTAGTCAAAATCAGGGGGGTAAAAATCAAATGGGGTTGTGATGGAAAATGTTCTGTTTTTGCTTTTCTAATAACCAATTTCTGCGTTCATGCAAGTGACTGACTATCAGTACCTGCAATTTAACGAAAGGATATCTTATTTTCAAGGTCTCAGCTTGAAGAGAAGAAGCCTTGTGAAGTATTGGTCTGTCACATGCATGAACCTAACTTTAATGAGGAATGATGACTAAGCTAACTCATGCCTTTGTAACATGCCTGTAAGCAGTATATAAGAGATCTAACGGGACTGCCCCGATAGAGCTCCTGACAGACGTGTACTATGGTGCATCAAGTTTGTTGGAACCTCTCCAGTTAAATTAATCATTGTTCATTAACAATTAAGATCTACTTCAAGTGTTCCTGTGTAAAAATAAATTCTAATGGGGTTTTCAAGCTTCTGAATCTGGCAGGTCACATTGAGACTGATTTTAGATCATTTTAAAATGGTAGACGGTTGCTATGAGCAATGCCACAGATATTGGGTGAGTTAGGGTGGTAAGGTTAAAGCAGCAGACTGTATGCAAAAGTCGAGGAGTGAAATTGGGGGAGGTGCATCGTCGATCGCCGAAAGTCGGACACTGTGGTTTTCCAACAGCCAGGCTCAGATCAACATGGCAGTGTTGCCATTGTCTTTAGAAATGTCGAAATAAACATGTATCTAACCCCTATATCACACACGCTGTACTGAAATTATGATATAATGTGCATTGTAAAATAAATTAATGACAGCCTTAAATATCACATTTATTTTTATGTATCCACTTTCCATATAAATTGCGGCAAATTGGCTCCTGTTTCAATCATGTCTTTGGTCACGTTCGCGTGGGTCAAACAAAAACATCCTAATGATTGGTTGATAATACAGCCTCCAAAAATGCAGGCGATGGCGTCGGGATGACATTAGTGAAGAGCAACTGCAGAAACCTATAGTTGACTGCAGTCAACCCTTCATGACCTTCAATCACATGATTTTTGTAAAGTTCATGCAGTCGACATGTAGGTGCAAGTCGGACAATTTTCATCCCCAGAAAGCAACACTTTGAAAGGCTTGACAAAAGTGATCCGCTCGAACGAGCCCATTGAGATGAGCACGATGCAAGATTGCTCTTACAAAGTCACACAGAGTATGTGTGCATGTGCATGGGTGCGCTTCACGCCGCTACAACGTGGTAGCTACGGGACCAAAACAGCGGAGAACTTTAGCCTCTCGCTTCAACGCTCTTGGTTGTTGCGGAAATTGACCAACGACTACTGTTTACTTTGTGCTTCTACGTCATCTCGCTGAGTCTACCTTTAAACCTAACACGTCACTATGTATTACTGCCCCCCAGTGGCAAGAAGTGACATCAAAAAACACAAACTATACAACACATAAATGGCTCCCAGCCTCAGGAGGTTGGTGACCCCTTAATTGGGGAGGACGGGCTCATGGTAATGGCTGGAGCAAAACCAGTGGAATGGCATCACATGGTTTGAAGCCATTCCATTTGCTCCCTTCCAGCCATTATTATGAGCCGTCTTCCCCTCAACAGCCCCCATTGCTCCCAGGCATTTGCTACTTTGTCACTAACACTAAACCTAAACAATACAAAAACAATAGAAAAGTTATAAAACTTAAAATAAATCAAATCTAGTAAAGTGGATCTGAAAACTATCTGAAACTAAACTGAATTTCAAAAGATATTTTTTTAAACTAATAGACATGAAAACAAATATAAAAACATTTTAACAACCTTGGTGTGTGTGTGTGTGTGTATCGATACTCCATACCTCTGTTCCAGACTCTGGAATGAAGCTCTTGATCTTGACAGTGTTTCCAGGAGCAGGGAACGGCGCCTCCCTCAGGCTCTGCATGAATGGATAGATCATCGCCATAGAGATCTGCCGGCGCTTCTCCACCTCATCAAAGATCTGAAACACATAGATTTAGAATTATAGAACTATAAAATCACCATTAAAACCGTAGTAACGCACTGTTGCGGGAAGACCGGCCTCCATATTAAGCATACCATTTAGAATGTGTCATCAGGCCTATCTAATTGTATTGCAATTAGACTTGTGATCTATCGTTTATATTACTCATCTAGCTAGATAAGGTTGCCATCTAAGTTTGTGTGTGTGTGTAGGTAGATGAGTGGCTCTCAAGTTGTAAATAGTTAAGTAGTTTATCATAAACAGACTATCAGGTACCTTTGGGGCCTAATAAAGTAGGGAAATCATATCTCCCTGTGTCTGAGCAAAAGGTTAAGAGGGCAAAACTAAAAACAGCCTGTTTATCTTCCTCTCGCGCACACACACACACACACTTCTGTGCAGTGCACCCAAGTAGACACACTCAGACGCCCACATACAGTGGTGAGAACAAGTATTTGATAACCTGCAAAATCGGCAGTGTTTCCTACTTACAAAGCATGTAGAGGTCTGTAATGTTTTTATCATAGGTACACTTCAACTGTGAGAGACGGAATCTAAAACAAAAATCCAGAAAATCACATTGTATGATTTGTAAGTAATTAATTTGCATTTTATTGCATGGCATAAATATTTGATACATCAGAAAAGCAAAACTTAATAGTTGGTACAGAAACCTTTGTTTGCAATTACAGAGATCATACGTTTCCTGTAGTTCTTGACCAGGTTTGCACAAACTGCAGCAGGGATTTTGGCCCACTCCTCCAAACAGACCTTCTCTAGATCCTTCAGGTTTCGGGGCTGTCGCTGGGCAATACGGACTTTCAGCTCCCTCCAAAGATTTTCTATTGGGTTCAGGTCTGGAGACTGGCTAGGCCACTCCAGGACCTTCAGATGCTTCTTACGGAGCCACTCCTTAGTTGCTCTGACTGTGTGTTTCGGGTCATTGTCATGCTGGAAGACCCAGCCACGACCCATCTTCAATGCTCTTACTGAGGGAAGGAGGTTGTTGGCCAAGATCTCGCGATACATGGCCCCAACCATCCTCCCCTCAATACGGTGCAGTCGTCCTGTCCCCTTTGCAGAAAAGCATCCCCAAAGAATTATGTTTCCACCTCCATGCTTCACGGTTGGGATGGTGTTCTTGGGGTTGTACTCATCCTTCATCCTCCAAAAATGGCAAGTGGAGTTTATACCAAAATGCTCTATTTTTGTCTCACCAGACCACATGAGCTACTCCCATTCCTCCTCTGGATCATCCAGATGGTCATTGGCAAACTTCAGACGGGCCTGGACATGCGCTGGCTTGAGCAGGGGGACCTTGCGTGCGCTGCAGGATTTTAATCCATGACGGCGTAGTGTGTTACTAATGGTTTTCTTTGAGACTGTGGTCCCAGCTCTCTTCAGGTCATTGACCAGGTCCTGCTGTGTAGTTCTGGGCTGATCCCTCACCTTGCTCATGATCATTGATGCCCCACGAGGTGAGATCTTGCATGGAGCCCCAGACCCAGGGTGATTGACAGTCATCTTGAACTTCTTCCATTTTCTAATAATTGCGCCAACAGTTGTTGCCTTCTCACCAAGCTGCTTGCCTATTGTCCTGTAGCCCATCCCAGCCTTGTGCAGGTCTACAATTTTAGCCCTGATGTCCTTACACAGCTCTCTGGTCTTGGCCATTGCGGAGAGGTTGGAGTCTGTTTGATTGAGTGTGTGGACAGGTGTCTTTTATACCGGTAACGAGTTCAAACAAGTGCAGTTAATACAGGTAATGAGTGGAGAACAGGAGGGCTTCTTAAAGAAAAACGAACCAGTCTGTGAGAGCCGGAATTCTTACTGGTTGGTAGGTGATCAAATACTTATGTCATGCAATAACATGCAAATTAATTACTTAAAAATCATACAATGTGATTTTCTGGATTTTTAGATTCCGTCTCTCACAATTGAAGTGTACCTATTATAAAAATTACAGACCTCTACATGCTTTGTAAGTAGGAAAATCTGCAAAATCAGCAGTGTATCAAATACTTGTTCTCCCCACTGTAAATACACAGACAAACTGCTGACAACAAATAGACTCCTTACCTGCCCCAGCAAAGATAATGTACTGTAATGATTAGAAGACATCCTCGCGGAATGAGGACATCAGTTCATCACACTCCGTGTCTGTATGTGTGCGAGTGTGTGTGCATGCGTCTGCAAATGCGTGTGTGTGTGTGTGTTACATTGCCCTCCACGCTCACCTTAGAGAAGAGTCCAAAGCAGGCCACCCGGCTGATGATGCAATAGGCCTCTGGAGCCCGCGCCCCTTTGCCATGAGGCTGCAAGAAAACGGTCAACGACATCATATCATGAGAAACAAGAAAACCCAATACCAGAGATTATTCTCATGTCCTATCATGAGAATCACACCATGGATGATCCATTTACCAGTAACCTCCTGCAGTAGCCATTCCTCCTACTGCCGTCGACCTCCGTCAGAACAAAGGAGAAGGTCTCACTGCAGAAAGAGCGATGAAGAGAGAGTATAGAGAGGGAGGGCGAAACAGATTAGCAAAGTGAACCTGCGTCTACTCTATCAACATGTGTTATATCCATCTTCAACCAAAACTGTGTTCCAAAAGAGAACGTAGGATAAAGAAAATGAGACCACACAACCACACATCTTATAGGGAAGCAGGAACAGTCCACTATCGAACATCCTGCTATTCAGTGGATCCAGATAGGAAAGCAAGGAAATGGAGAGAGAAGAGAGGTAACAGATTGTAGAGTTAATGACAGTAGGTAACCTGGAGACTGATTTGCATTGGCATCCAGGTGACGGAACAGAATCATAGAGGAAGCACTGACTGGCTTAAAGAAGGGATCCATTGTAATGAAAGTAATAAGGCCATTTCTTCTGGCTGTACAAAACAGTCGCTCCTCTCTTTTCAAACCTGTTCTCTGGCAGAGGAGTAGAACGGAGAGAGATGCCTCTGCTTTCTGGGTCAAAGTGAAGTTTTTTGCAAGAGATGATGCTTTGCAGTTTGCAAACATTGCACACGAACAACACATACACACACAGATATATTTTGAGCCAAGTGTGACACTGAACTGAAAAAATGGGTTGCGTGAGAGAGAAACAATCAGTGGGGGGGGGGGGGGGGGGGGGCAGAAACAAAGAGACAAGCACAGAGAAAGAGAGATGAGGACAGTGACAGATGGAGAGAATATGAGAGGTGGCACGTACCTGGGGTATTCAGTGAGGGGGGCCCAGTTGACCCCCTCTGGGAAACAGAAAAGGAGGATGGCTTTCAGGGACTTCTCTTCTTCCTCTCTCTGTGAGCGCCCCATATTAGCTAGCTACAACACACACACAAACACATTTTAGAGTGGTGCTCACTATGCGTGTGTGTGTGTGTGTGTGTGTCTATTATGTCAGTGTCGGTCTGACCTTGGGAAACTGATATGTGATCTGGGGTTCATACGTCCCTTGCCCCCTCTTCTTCGCTAGGCTGACCACCACCAGGTACTCAAAGAAAGAGGTCACCGCGAGGGCTGGGGCAGTAGGCTGAGGCAGGGTCAAATCCCTATCACTCCCTAAAACACAGACAGAGAGGGACAGTCAACTAACTGTGGCTTGGAATGGTGGTTCTCATAAATGGTCTAGGAGGACCATGAAACAGTTTTTGTTCCAAACTCCACATGGCTTGGAACTGAATAATTGTATTTTGGTATTCTGCCAGTCCAGTAGGCCAAAGTAATTTGCTAAATGTCATGCATTGATGTCCATGGAAGATGTGAGTGAATATTTAAGTTAGGATTCAGCTCTATACTAGTTTAGGAGGATGCCTATACAATGCTCTATAGATTAAAACAAAATACTCAAGGCCTCCCGAGTGACACAGCAGCCTAAGGCACTGCATAGCAGCGTTGCGGCTTCACTACAGACCCGGATTTGATCCCAGGTTCTGTCATTACCGGCCGTGACCGGGAGTCCCATAGGGCGGCGCACAATTGGCCCAGCAACGTCCGGGTTAGGGGAGGGTTTAAAACAATTAAACGAGCAGGTGTTAAGTGCAGTTTGGCGGGTCATGTTTCGGAGGACGCATGACTCAATCTTCACCTCTCCTGAGCCCGTTGGGGAGTTACAGCGATGAAACAAGATCATATTCACAAAATAGGGAGAAAAAAAGGGGGTAAACAGTTTTATAAAAATAAAACAACAACGCTTCAAAGGAAGCTAAAGAGCTAAGAGGAACAGTGTGTAAACCAACAGAAACCACAAGAGGAGAAATGATAGCAGGAAGTGCCACTGGCAACGGCATTGGTCTTACATAAAGGTGGTTTTTGCCTGTGGGGTAGAAGGTGCCAGTGAAAGCCTGATAATGAGGATTTGTTCAAAAGACAATGTGACAATTCCCCTTGTTACCCACCAGTGACAGTTGTGTGACAGTTTAGGTGTGACTGTGCTGCTTTCTGCAAAACAAGCAAATACTTCCGCTAGTCTACCATGTGATCACCATGGTAACACCAGTTAAGCCTCAATACAACCAGTAAGCTAGATGGTCACCGACACAACGGTGTCCCTGATGACTTGCCACAACAGATGATATGCACTGTCAAACACCAGGAGCTGTGTTATTTCTTTTAAAACTAAACAATGTCTAAAAGTACATGATAGAAAACATCCAGCATGGTCCAGCTTTATCCTGGTTATCCCTCTTAAAAGACAATCTGAATTCCTCCCATATCTCCAGGATTAGTCTAAGTGAATTTCTGGAGGGAGAAAAATGTGTGTTTATAAGGAGGTGTCGTTTTGTGTTTTAGGAATCCAATGTGTTTGCCGGAGTGAGAGCGAACAAAGCAGTCGAGGCTAAATCTTTGTGTCTGCTTGACAGGCGTGTTTAGCTCATGATCCCGATGATCCATGCTTGCCTCTTACTCTATGTTTGCGTAGAGATCTGTGATGAACCTTTTCCAATGACGCCTAATTTATGTTCTATACACACTTTGGCTCAGTTCCATTTCACTTCTAAAGAAAAACACTCACGGTCTCGGTGTAGCTTATCATGGAGGGTTGAAAACATGGTACTGAGCCGCTTCATTGGCCCATAGTCCCCCGCGTCAACCTCATTGGACATCTTGGCACATGTTGAGGAAGGAAGAGAGGCAAGTAATAAAGTGAGATAAGAGAGGATATAAAGTATTGTTAGCATTGTGGAAACCCCCAGGATCTCACACAAAGCTTCTTACACCAGATGTTTACGTTTAGAAATTGCATTAATAAAGAAAGTAAATAATTATTCAGAAATAGAAAGGAGGTCTGGTCATGAGTAATAGTAGGAAAAACGACCCTCACTTTCAGTTTTACTTCCCCCCCTTGAGCTCAGACAATAGTTGTAGGTTAAGAGGTCGACATGAGGAAAAGTGACCAATCGGTCATTAAGAATGTGTCATCTCCTGTTGATGCCCTCTACAGACTGGAGGTTTCACTCCTTGTGAAGACGTTTTAATGGAGAAACTGACATTTTTATTTAGAAATACAAGGAGGTGAACGAGACAAAGGGAGAGAAATAATGGATGAATGAATAATGGAGCACAGCACAACACACTTGCCACTTGTTCAGGCTCTAAATGACCTCTGAACCACAAGCCCTCTAATCAATTAAGCCAGCACAAAAATGTATTTCAGAGACTTAAAGGCCCAGTGCAGTCAAACTTGATTTTCCTGTGATACACACACTACCACTCAAAGGTTTGGAGACACCTACACATTCAAGTTTTTATTTTTTACTATTTTTAATAGTGAAGACATCAAGACTATGAAATAACACATATGGAATCATGTAGTAACCAAAGGTGTTAAATCAAAACATATTTTATATTATATTTCAATTAACAGGTGTGCCTTGTTAAAAGTTCATTTGTGGAATTTCTTTCCTTAATGCGTTTGAGCCAATCAGTTGTGTTGTGACAAGGTAGTGTGGTATACAGAAGAAAGCACTATTTGGGAAAAGACCATATTATGGCAAGACCAGGTGAAATAAGCAAAGAGAAACAACAGTCCGTCATTACTTTAAGACATGAAGGTCAGTTAATCTGAAATTTCAAGAACTTAGAAAGTTTCTTTAAGTGGAGTCGCAAAAACCATCAAGTGCTATGATGAAACTAGCTCTCGTGAGGACTGCCACAGGAAAGGAAGAGTTACCTCTGCTGCATAGGATAAATTCACTGGAGTTCACTGCACTTCAGATTGCAGCCCAAATAAATGCATCAGAGTTCATGTCACAGACACATCTCAACATCAACTGTTCAGAGGAGACTGCATGAAATCAGGCCTTCATGGTCGAAGTGCTGCAAAGAAACCACTACTAAAGGACACAAATAAGAAGAGACTTGTTTGGGCCAAGAAACACAAGCAATGGAACTCTGTCCTTTGGTCTGATGAGTCCAAATTTGAGATTTTTGGTTCCAACCGCCGTGTCTTTGTGAGACGTAAAGTAGGTGAACAGATGATCTCTGCATGTGTGGTTCCCACCGTGAAGCATGGAGGAAGAGGTGTGATGGTGTGGAGGTGCTTTGCTGGTGACACTGTCTGTGATTTATTTATAATTCAAGGCACACTTAACCAGCATGGCTACCACAGCATTCTGCAGAAATACACGATCCCATCCAGGTTTGCGCTTAGCAGGACTATCATTTTGTTTTTCAACAGTACCCAATTGAGAGGGTTTGGGAATAGTTGGACCGCAGAGTGAAGGAAACACAGCTAACAAGTGCTCAGCATATGTGGGAACTCCTTCAAGACTGTTGGAAAAACACTCATGAAGCTGGTTGAGAGAATGCCAAGAGTGTGCAAAGCTGTCATCAAGGTAAAGGGTGGCTACTTTGAAGAATCTAAATTGTATTTTGATTTGTTTAACACGTTTTTGGTTACTACATGCTTCCATGTGTTATTTAATAGTTTTGACATCATTATTATTCTGTAATGCAGAAAATAGTAAAAAATTAAAATAAAAAAACGAATAAAAAAAGTTTGGCGGACAACACGACCTTCACCTCTCCCGAGCCCGTTGGGGAGATGCAGCGATGAAACAAGATAGTAATCACAAAATTGGGAGAAAAAGCTGTGAAACCTACTGTTATTCTTAGACATTTTTTTATTGACGTCGTCAAATAAACCAAGCATAGACAGGCCAAGTGGCCAACAGGCCAAGAGTGTGCAAAGCTGCCATCAAGGCAAAGGGTGGCTACTTTGAATAATCTCAAATATAAAATATATTTTGATTTGTTTTACACTTTTTTTGTTACTACATAATTCCATATGTGTTATTTCATAGTTTTGATGTCTTCACTACTATTCTACAATGTAGAAAATAGTCAAAATAAAAACCCTTGAATGAGTAAGTGTCCAAACATTTCAAATCAAATCAAAGTTTGTCACGTGCGCCGAATACAACAGGTGTAGACCTTACAGTGAAATGCTTACTTACAGGCTCTAACCAATAGTGCAAAAAAGGTATTAGGTGAACAATAGGTAAGAAAAGAAATTATGAAAAGTAAAAAGATAGTGAAAAATAACAGTAGCGAGGCTACATACAAACACCGGTTAGTCGGGCTGATTGAGGTAGTATGTAGATATGGTTAAAGTGACTATGCATATATGATGAACTGAGTAGCAGTAGTGTTAAAGAGGGGTTGACAGGTGGTGGGTGGCGGGACACAATTCAGATAAACCGGTTAGCCAATGTGCAGGAGCACTGGTTGGTCGGGCCAATTGAGGTAGTATGTACATGACTGTATAGTTAAAGTGACTATGCATATATGAAAAACAGAGAGTAACAGCAGCATAAAAGAGAGGTTGGGGGCACACAGTGCAAAAGGTCCGGGTAGGCATTTGATTACCTGTTCAGTAGTCTTATGGCTTGGGGGTAAAAACTGTTGTGAAGCCTTTTCGTCCTAGACTTGGCACTCCAGTACCGCTTGCCATGTGGTAGTAGAGAGAACAGTCTATGACTGGGGTGGCTGGGGTCTTTGACAATTTCTAGGGCCTTCCTCTGACACCGCCTGGTGTAGAGGTCCTGGATGGCAGGCAGTCTAGCCCCAGTGATGTACTGGGCCGTACACGCTACCCTCTGTAGTGCCATGCGGTCAGAGGCCGAGCAATTGCAGTACCAGGCAGTGATGCAACCAGTCAGGATGCTCTCAATGTTGCAGCTGTCGAACCTTTTGAGGATGCCAACAAGTGCCAAATCTTTTTAGTTTCCTGAGGGGGAATAGGCTTTGTCGTGCCCTTTCCACGACTGTCTTCGTGTGTTTGGACTAGAGGTCGACCGATTATGATTTTTCAACGCCGATACTGATTATTGGAGGACCAAAAAAAGCCGATACTGGTTAAATCGGACGATTTTTTAATATATACACACACACATATATATAATGACAATTACAACAATACTGAATGAACACTTTTATTTTAACTTAATTCATCAGTAAAATCTATTTAGTCTCAAATAAATAATGAAACATGTTCAATTTGGTTTAAATAATGCAAAAACAAAGTGTTGGAGAAGAAAGTAAAAGTGCAATATGTGCCATGTAAAAAAGCTAACGTTTAAGTTCCTTGCTCAGAAAATGAGAAGATATGAAAGCTGGTGGTTCCTTTTAACATGAGACTTCAATATTCCCAGGTAAGAAGTTTTTAGGTTGTAGTTATTATAGGACTATTTCTCTCTATACCATTTGTATTTCATATACCTTTGACTATTGGGATGTTCTAATAGGTACTTTAGTATTGCCAGCCTAATCTCGGGAGTTGATAGGCTTGAAGTCCTAACCAGCGCAATGCTTGAAGCATTGCGAAGAGCTGCTTGCAAATGTAGGAAAGTGCTGTTTAAAGGAATGCTTACGAGCCTGCTGCTGCCTAACACCGCTCAGACTGCTCTATCAAATCATAGACTTAATTATAATATAATAACACACAGAAATATGAGCCTTAGGTCATTAATATGGTCAAATCCAGAAACTATCATTTCGAAAATGAAAACGTTTATTCTTTCAGTGAAATACGGAACCATTTCGTATTTTATCTAACGGGTGGCATCCATAAATCTAAATATTGCTGTTACATTGCATAACCTTCAAAGTTATGTCATAATTAGGTAAAAATTCTGGCAAAGTGTGAAATGTGTGAAGACCATTTCTTCCTAACAAAGACAGCCAACTTCTTCAAACGGGGGATGATTTAACAAAAGCGCATTTGTGAAAAAAGCCCAATTGTTGCACGAATGTACCTAACCATAAACATCAATGCCTTTCTTAAAATCAATACATAGAAGTATATTTTTTTAAACCTGCATATTTAGTTAAGAAATTCATGTTAGCAGGCAATATTAACTAAATATGCAGGTTTAAAAATATATACTTGTGTATTGATTTTAAGAAAGGCGTTGATGTTTATGGTTAGGTACACATTGGTGCAACGACAGTGCTTTTTTCGCAAATGCGCTTGTTAAATCACCCGTTTGGCGAGGTAGGCTGTGATTCAATGATAAATTAACAGGCACCGCATCGATTATATGCAACGCAGGACAAGCTAGATAAACTAGTAATATCAACCATGTGTAGTTAACTAGTGATTATGTTAAGATTGATTGTTTTTTATAAGTTTAATGCTAGCTAGCACCTTACCTTGGCGCATTGCTGCACTCGCATAACAGGTAGTCAAGCATCCCACGCAGACTCCTCATGGAGTGCAATGTAATCGGCGTCCAAAAATGCCGATTACCGATTGTTATGAAAACTTGAAAAAAAATCGGCCCTAATTAATTAAAAATAATAATAATAATTCATCGGCCATTCCGATTAATCGGTGGACCTCTAGTTTGGACCATTCTATTTTGTTGGTGATGTGGACACCAAGGAACTTGAAGCTCTCAACCTGCTCCACTACAGCCCCGTCGATGAGAATGGGGGCGTGATCGGTCCTCCTTTTCCTGTAGTCCACAATCATCACCTTAGTCTTGGTTACGTAGATGGATAGATTGTTATTCTGGCACCACCCGGCCAGGTCTCTGACCTCCTCCCTATAGGCTGTCTCGTCGTTGTCGGTGATGATGCCTACCACTGTTGTGTCGTCAGCAAACTTAATGATGGTGTTGGAGTCATGCCTGGCCATGCAGTCGTGGGTGAACGGAGTACAGGAGGGGACTGAGCACGCACCCCTCGGGGGCTCTAGTGTTCAGGATCAGCATGGCAGATGTGTTGCTACCTACCCTCACCACCTGGGGGCGGCCCGTCAGGAAGTCCAGGATCCAGTTGCAGAGGGAGGTGTTTAGTCCCAGGATCCTTAGCTTAGTGATGAGCTTTGAGGGTACTATGGTGTTGAACGCTGAGCTGTAGTCAATGAATAGCATTCTCACATAGGTGTTCCTTTTGTCCAGGTGGGAAAGGGCAGTGTGGAGTGCAATAGAGATTGCATCATCTCTGGATCTGTTTGGGCGGTATGTAAATTGGAGTGTGTTTAGGGTTACTGGGATAATGGTGCTGATGTGAGCCATTATCAGCCTTTCAAAGCACTCATGGCTACGGACGTGAGTGCTACGGGTCTGTAGTCATTTAGGCAGATTGCCTTGGTGTTCTTGGGCACAGAGACTATGGTGGTCTGCTTGAAACATGTTGGTATTACAGACTCAAATCAGGGACATGTTGAAAATGTCAGTGAAGACACCTGCCAGTTGGTCAGCACATGCCCGGAGCACACGTCCTGGTAATCCGTCTGGCCCCACAGCCTTGTGAATGTTGATCTTTTTTAAAGGTCTTACTTACGTCGGCTACAGAGAGCATGATCACATAGTCGTCCGGAACAGCCGATGCTCTCATGCATGCCTTAGTGTTGCTTGCCTCGAAGTGAGCATAGAAGTGATTTAGCTCATCTGGTAGGCTCGTGTCACTGGGTAGCTCACAGCTGTGCTTCACTTTGTAGTCTGCAAGCCCTGCCACATAAGGCGAGCATCGGAGCCGGTGTAGTATGATTCAATCTTAGCCCTGTATTGATGCTTTGCCTGTTTGATGGTTCACCTGTTTGATGGTGCCTCTCGGGTGGCGCAGTGGTCTAGGGCACTGCATCGCAGTGCTAGCTGCGCCACCAGAGTCTCTGGGTTCGCGCCCAGGCTCTGTCGTAGCCGGCCGCAACCGGGAGGTCCGTGGGGCGACGCACAATTGGCATAGCGTCGTCCGGGTTAGGGAGGGTTTGGCCTGTAGGGATATCCTTGTCTCAGTATGTAAATGTAATAAAATGTATGCACTCTACTGTAAGTCGCTCTGGATAAGAGCGTCTGCTAAATGACTAAAATGTAAATGTAATGTAAAATGTTCGTCGCAGGGCATAGCAGGATTTCTTATAAGCTTCCGGGTTAGAGTCCCACACCTTGAAAGCGGCAGCTCTAGCCTTTAGCTTAGTGCGAATGTTACCTGTAATCCATGACTTCTGGTTGGGGTATGTACGACGTCCGAGGCACATATTGATAAAGCCAGTGTACTCCTCAATGCCATCGGAAGAATCCTGGAACATGCTCCAGTCTGTGATAGCAAAACAGTCCTGTAGTTTAGCATCTGCTTCATCTGACCACTTTTTTTTATAGACCGAGTCACTGATGCTTCCTGCTTTAATTTTGGCTTGTAAGCAGGAATCAGGAGGATAGAGTTGTGGTCGGATTCACCAAATGGAGGGCGAGGGAGAGCTTTGTACGCGTCTCTGTGTGTGGAGTACAGGTGATCTATAATTTTTCCCCTCTGGTTGCACATTTAACATGTTGATAGAAATTAGGTTGAACTGATTTAAGTTTCCCTGCATTAATAAAGTCTCCGGCCACTAGGAGCACCGCCTTTGGGTGAGTGGTTTCCTGTTTGCTTATTTTCTTATACAGCTGAGTGAGTGCGGTCGTAGTGCCAGCATCTGTCTGTGGTGGTAAATTAACAGGCACAAAAAGTATAGCTGAAAACTCTCTAGGCAAGTAGTGTGGTTTGCAATTTATCACAATATACTCTACTTCAGGCGAGCAAAATCTAGAGACTTCCTTAGATTTCGTGCACCAGCTGTTGTTTACAAATATGCACAGTCCGCCCCCCCTCGTCTTACCGGAGTGTGCTGTTCCATCTTGCCGGTGCAGCGTATATCCCGCTAGCTGAATATCCATGTCGTCATTTAGCCACGATTCCATGAAACATAGGATATTACAGATTTTGGATGTCCCGTTGGTAAGATATTCGTGATCGTACCTCGCCTAATTTATTGTCCAATGATTGCACGTTGGCGAGTAATATTGACGGTAACGGCAGCTTTCCCACTCACCGTCGGCAGATCCTAACGAGGCATCCCGCCCGGTGTCCTCTGTTCCTGCGTCTCTTCCTCTTGGGATGTTGGCCTTGTCTGGTGTTCAGAGTATGTCCTGTGCATCCAGCTTATTGAAGAAAAAAAACTGTGTCTAATCCAAGGTGAGTGATCACTGTCCTGATATTTAGAAGCTATTTTTTTGCCGTAAGATACAGTTGCAGAAACATTATGTACAAAATAAGTTACAAATAACGTGAAAAAACCCCACATAATAGCACAATTGGTTGGGCGCCCGTAAAACTACTGCCATTTCTTCTGGCACCATTTTAACTGGTACCGTATGTAATGGGGAATTGATATATACTAATGTTAGCAATTTATTTTATTCTTCAATAACAAACTCCAAAGGAAATCAGAGGGAGGAAAATAGTTTTTTTCAAAGAAGACAAATCATACGGGGAGGTAGATGGTCATTCTCCCCTGTCCTCAGTGATGCTCTCCAGCGGTTCTCTCCAGTGATTCTCTCCCCCAAACAAAGGGACAGCATGTAGTTTTATAACCCAGCCCTAGCTTGTGGTTGACCAATTAGAATTCCTTGCAATAAAACTAGCCAATGGCCAAATAACAAGTATCCTATTTCAGAAGACCTATTCCTCCCATTTCTCTGAACCATTGATCAATAATTCCCTATTACAGAATAAACACTTTCCCTTAAATCATTATTACTCTATTGAAGTCTCATCCTTTTGACCTCTCGTCCTCAGTCTCTGCGTTGTGTTTTTATCTTCGACATATTCTTACACTAACAATCAAAACACCAACAATTCACACAATGGAGTAATGAAACAATGAAAGTCAACAAATTGGCGGGAAAAGCGTATTCTGGAAAGAGAAGTGCATTGTGCATCTGGACGCTTGGCCAATCCTACGTCTGCATTGGCCATGCAGCATTTACGGTGATATGGCCTCAGCAGTAGTCAGGACCTTCATACTTCTTGCGCATCGCGGAGCAGTGCAGAGCTGTTGTCAAGGACGTGAGTGTGTGTTTTCTACAGGATGTACCGCTTCCACCTACCGTCAACCAATCATGTCAATGAGGAGCTATGCAGAGCCCTCCGCATTGTTACAATATTTGGGAAACTTATGGCGAAGCTGTACAGAGCTTGATTTGCCTTCCGCATGCTTCTGGAGGCCCCGCAATTGCATCACACCCTCCAACCCTCCTGGTTGGAGCCTCCAACCACATTTTCAAATCAAGCATAAATTGACTTTTAGTCTAGGCCTCAGCAATGGATTTGTTCACTGAGATGATGGGTGCAAATATATAGATTCAATTGATTGGACATGATTTGGGAAGGCACACACCTGTCTATATACGGTCCCACAGTTGACAGTGCATGTCAGAGTAAAAACCAAACCATGAGGTCGAAGGAATTGTACATAGAGCTCCGAGACAGGATTGTGTCAAGGCACATATCTGGGGAAGGGTACCAAAACATTTCTGCAGCATTGAAGGTCCTCAGGAATACAGTGGTCTCGATCATTCTTAAATGAAAGAAGTTTGGAACCACCGAGACTTCCTAGAGCTTGCCGCCCGACCAAACTGAGCAATCGGGTGAGAAGGGCCTTGGTCAGGGACTAAGAACCCAATGGTCACTCTGGGAGAGACCATTGGTGGGGATGGGAGAACCTTCCAGAAGGACAACAGTCTCTGAGGCACTCCACCAATCAGAAGAATGGGACAAACTCCCCAAATACAGGTGTACCAAGCTTGTAGCGTCATAACAAAGACTCAAGGCTGTAATCGCTGCTTCAACAAAGTACTGAGTAAAGTTTCTGAATACCTATGAAAAATGTGATCCGTTTTTTTTTTTTTGTAAAATGTGCAAAAATTTCTAAAAACCTGTTTTAGCTTTGTCATTATTGGCTACTGTGTGTAGATTGATGAGGGGAAAAAAACAGTTAGAATAAGGCTGTAACGTAACAAAAACTGGGAAAAAGTAAAGCGGTCTGAGTACTTTCCGAAGGCACTGTATGTTTCCCTTTCTGTCGTCTGGTGGTCAAAGCAAGTGTGAAAACAGTCTGGACAACCCCTCCCTTTCTCTCTCCCTCTCCAGGTAATGTCAACTCTCCCAGCTCTTACCGACACCTACCATTGAGCCCTCCATTTACTGTAACCAGCATCCTTACCCAGTGAGAAACCGACCGACACCGGACCTCCATGGATGTTGAAAAGTAGTTAAACTTAGTTCAGTCCGCCCTGGCCTGGATTTCAACGTCCACAGACGTTTTTTGGAACGGTCCGGACAAGCTTTAATTTAAACTTCCTGATCTAATCTAATCAGACTCCTATTTTTCACAAGTTTGGAGAGTACAGTAAAGTTTTTAAAAAGCTCAATACAGTACAGTCCTGTACAGTAAACTATAATTCATTACAGTACACAGTAGAGCACACTGAGTTGAGCACACTAATGTACTGTACTCTACTAAACGACTTTACTGTAATGTCCAAACTTGTGAAACATAAAACATTTATGATTGGTTCAGAGTTGGTTCGGTCCAAACAAATTTGGTCTTGTTTGGAGGCAGAGCTCATTAAAATAATAGCCAGTGTGTAGAATAGTACCCACATATGCAAAGGAGGATATTGCATATTTCTACAGTTGTGTACCTATTTAGGAGACATCTCCATGAAAAGAATGACATTCATTTGATAATTATGCTGTTCTATGTAGTACAGTTCAGGGATCCATGATGAAATTCCATTACCGCAATTCTGTTACCAGGTGTAAATCTACTTCACTGTAGTTCAATAACAAAAAGGAGATGTTTTCAAACTCAAGATGTCATGTCATAGCTGACACCCCCCACCCCATACGTTGAAATGTACCATCCAATCAAATCTTGCAGCTGGTAGCCAGAGGACCATTTAAACTGTTTTTGCAATACAACATTCTCCAGACCTCTAGGCATGACAACTAAGTGATTTTGGCAGTATGGCAACACAAGACTAGCCCATACGCAATTGCCAATAGTTGGCGTATTGTTGAGTACAGAAAATATAGGCCTATAGAGTACCACAGTATGGGTCATAATACCCATAAAATCTAGCGGTAATTTTCGAATTGGAGCATAAATAGAGCTGAATATATTGATGTCACCTTTCCAAGAGAGATTTAAATGGTTATCAAAACGTCACGCCAGGTTAAGCCTACACAAAACAAATCCCCTATGTGAAAATGGATGGTGGAAAAACGATTCGAACCATTTCCCGTTTTATGGGTATGGTGACACGTCAACTGTGGGCCTTTATAGCCCATTATCACTAATAATTTGTAGTGAAATGGAAAATCAATATAAACTGATGTGGAAAAGTGTAGCCTATCTGTGTTTCAGAATGCGCTTAGCCTTCTGGAATTCATCGGGAATTCAAAAAAACAAGAAACTTTAAGTATAAAACAATTACAACAAGAAAAACGGAAACAGTATATCAATAGTAAATACTCACCTTTCGCAGAATCTTTCAATAAGTAACCTAAACTCCCCTAAACGTTTTAGTCGCTCTTCAATTTAGGTCTTATTCCAAACCAAACTCACAAGCAACCTCGCAGCCCGTCGTTCAGTTGCCAAGTGAGCAGTGGCACAAGTAATCGATTTCCTGGAACCGTTTCTATTCCACCTCAGTGGAAGATGTGCCACATTCTGCGGATGAACCGGGGGGACACTGGTTGAAGACAGCTAGACTCTACTCTCTTTATCTTCCAGAAATAAACTTAGTTACTTTGGTTGCCGGAGTCGCGTGAGTTGCCTATTAGGTATATTTATTGAAAAAGCAGAACCAAGTGCAGGTTATCTAGGCGACAGAAAAATGCATTTAACAGACACCATCACTTACGTCAGGTGTGTGGCCAAAGGGGAGGGGACTGACACGCTCTTTTCCTTTGCTCCTGGAAGCCTATTGGATAGCGTGTTGTCTAATTAATTAAGGGAGAAACAGATTCGTCTGCTTCAGAGAATATGGAAATAATATATAGTTGTATTTAGCCTATCCATGTTTCATCTAGGCTCTCATGTGATGATGCGTTCGGCTGACTACTGTATATTCTCACTCTGCACAAGAGACTGGCAATAATATTTGCCATCCCCTCTTGCAGTCTTTGAATATGATGAGAAGGTATGGGCCTAATATTGATCTTGGTGCCATGACTGATTTCTCATGTATGCTCTCATATTACCTGACATACATACAACAGTCAACAAGTAGCCTAGGCTATATTTCTCATGTTCCTGGTTTACTTTTTTTGTGTTCAGGTCTCCCTCCAACCATAATTTTCTAGTCATGCTAATGGGTCATAGACTGTAAATGAATATCAAAGCAGCAAGGGCCAAAAGGGTCCTCTTGTGACATTTTAGAGAAATTGTTCCCCCTGGTGGAAAATATGAGGATATATGATAGGAATGCAGGTTACTGTGAGCCTGTCCAATTAAACAAATCAGTGGTTGAAAGTACTTTACTTTACCATTTATATTTTTGACAACTTTTACTTGTACTTCACTACATTCTAAATAAAATATTGTACTTTTTACTCCATACATTTTCCCTGACAACCAAAGGTACTTGTTACTCTTGAATACATCTTCCACTACCATCTGTACTATTGGCCAATGTGAAATCACTGGAAAATAAAATGGAGGATCTACGATTATGAATATTATGAAAACTGTAATATCTTATGTTTCACTGAGTTGTGGCTGAACGACGCCACGGATACTATAGAGCTGGCTGGGTATTCCATGCATCGGCAGGACAGAGAAGCTATGTCTGGTAAGACGGGGGACGGGTGTGTGTGTCTATTTGTAAATAATAGCTGGTGTGTGATTTCTAATATTAAAGAAGTCTCGAGACGGGAATATGTTCCGGGATTCATCCAATGGCATTGGCATTGAAGAGTATACCACCTCAGTTACCGGCTTCATCAATAAGGGCATCGACGACGTCATCCCCACAGTGACCGTACGTACATATCCCAACCAGAAGCCATGTATTACAGGGAACATTCGCACCGAGCTAAAGGCTCGAGCTGCCGCATTCAAGGAGCGGGACACTAATCTGGACGCATATAAGAAATCCCGCTACGCCCTCAGACGAACCATCAAACAGGCAAAGCGTCAATACAGGACTAAGATTGAATCCTACAACACCGGCTCTGATGGTCGTTGGATGTGGCAGGGCTAGAAATCTATTACAGACTACAAAGGGAAACCCAGGCTCGAGCTGCCCAGTGACACAAGCCTACCAGACGAGCTAAATGCCTTTTATGCTTGCTTCGAGGCAAGCAACACTGAAGCATGCATGAGAGCACCAGCTGTTCCAGACGACTGTGGGATCACGCTCTCGGGTAGCCAATGTGAGAAAGACCTTTAAAGAGGTCAACATTCACAAGCCGCAGGGCCAGATAGATTACCAGGACGTGAACTCAAGCATGCGTGGACCAACTGGAAAGTGTCTTCACTGACATTTTCAACTGCTCCCTGACCAAGTCTGTAATACCTACATGTTTCAAGCAGACCACCCTGTGCCCAAGGAAGCGAAGGTGACCTGCTTAAATTATTACTGCCTCGTAGCACTCACGTCAGTAGCCATGAAGTGCTTTGAAAGGCTGGTCATGGCACACATCAACACCATCATCCCGGAAACCCTATACCCACTCCAATTCGCATACCGCCCCAAAGTATCCACAGATGATGCAATCTCAATCGCACTCTACACTGCCCGTTCCCACCTGGACAAAATGTACACCTATGTGATAATGCTGTTCATTGACTACAGCTCAGCGTTCCACACTATAGTGCCCATAAAGCTCATCACAGCTAAGGACCATGGCACTGAACACCTCCCTCTGTAACTGGATCCTGGACTTCCTGACAGGCCGACCCCAGGTGGTAAGGGTTGGCAACAGCACATCTGCCACACTGTTCCTCAACACTCGGGCCCCTCAGGGGTATGTGCTTAGTCCCCTCCTGTACTCCCTGTTCACCCACGACTGCGTGGCCAAACATGACTACAACGCCATCATTTAGTTTGCTGACGACACAACAGTGGTAGGCCTGATCATCGACAACGATGAGACAGCCTATAGGGAGGAGGTCAGAGATCTGTCAGTGTGGTGCCAGGACAACAACCTCTCTCTCAATGTGAGCAAGACAAAGGAGCTGATCATGGACTACAGGAAAAGGCGGGCCGAACAGGCCCCCATTTTAACATCAACAGGGCTGTAGTGGAGTGGGTCAAGAGTTTCAAGTTCCTTGGTGTCAGCATCACCAACAAACTATCATGGTCCAAACACACCAAGACAGTCGTGAAGAGGGCACGACAAAACCTTTTCCCCCTCAGGAGACTGAAAAGATTTGGGATGGGACCCCAGATCCTCAAAAAGTTCTTCAACTGCACCATCGGGAGCATCCTTACCGGTTGCATCACCACCTGGTATGGCAAGTGCTCGGCATCTGACCGTAAGGCGCCACACAGTGTAGTGCGTACGGCCCAGTACATCACTGGGGCCAAGCTTCCTATCATCCAGGACCTGTATACTAGGCGGTGTCAGACGAAGGCCCCAAAAATTGTCAAAGACTCCAATCATTCAAGTCACAAAATAACTTGACTAACCTGTACCCCCGCACATTGACTCGGTACTGGTACCCACAGTATATAGCCTTGTTATTGTTATTTTTTATTGTGTTACTTTTTATTTTATTTTACTCTTTTACTTTTGTTTATTTAGTAAATATTTTCTTAACTCTTTCTTGAACTGCATTGTTGGTTAAGGGCTTCTATGTAAGAAATTCACGGTAAGGTCTACACCTGTTGTATTCGGAGCATGTGAAAATAACCTTTGATTTGATTTGACATGTGCACCACCAAGTCAGAACAGTAGGCTGTTATCAGGGGGAAAGGGACCAAATCATTAGGATGAGGCACATGGGCTACTAACAGCTACCTACACAACAGGCATGGAGTATTACTTTCTTAGCTACAGTATACATACCTCCCTGGCATTTTACATCTTTTATGCAGCAGCATACAATACATTTTTGGACTGACCGTTGTGCTGTGCTCATTTGAACAGGAAGGTGGCGCGGTGGCCCTTCTTGTTGTCAAATTTTGTCATGAAACTTTGTCATCAAAGTCTGGCATTCTCTGGATTTTTGGTGCTTTCAAGGCAACTGGGTCTCTGAAATAAACAGGATCGAATCATGATGTCAGTGATCTTCTGGTCGGAGCCCTAGAAAGAGGCCCAAGTTTCCGCCTTTTAATTTCCGAGTTGGATGACCGTTCAAAACTTATTTTCCCAGTGAGTTCCCAGTTATATTGAACTCACTGAAGTATGAGATTTCCCAGTGCTGAGTTTTCAGTTGTATTGAACACGGCAGAAGTCATACTGGATTGACAGCATGGCCAATGTATACAACCTTTTCTGGCCCAATGGTTTTGCATGTGAATGTTTATCCTTTTAAGCTTGGAAAAAATACCCTTAAACCCAGACCTGGACCACACACCCTCTCCACTGAATAGCAGGTAGGGGAAGCAAAATAGTGATTGATTTGCAGCGCTACCAAACCACTCATTTTTTAATTTGCGATTTCCAACTTGTTGTGTAATGTTTATGTCCAATGTTTATGAGCACCGAAACGTTTTATCTGTTATTTCTCTTTATATGACAAGGATTGAAAAGGATTTTCCAGTAGATTCTCGACGTGATTCATGATGATGACTTCTTGTCTAGCTTGCAAGCTAAGATGTTGAAGGTATGATGTTGACATGATCAGTCCAATCAAAGCTACGGTAGATATAACGTGATTTGACGTCATTTTATCAGTGGCCAATGACCTTGAGCCCTCTTGGATGGGCACTTCTAATGTATATCTATGGCAGCACCCAAAGGGGTTCCAAAGTTATAGCTCACCCTGTAGATTTTACATTGACGTAGTGTCCCTGTGAGTGACAGAGCACTGAGCCAATCACAGCGCAACTATAGAAGATTGCCAACACCTACGCTCTGTATTTTCCACTGGCTGCCCCTCCACCACAGAAAGCACTGAGCTAGTGTCACACCCTGACCTTAGAGCGCCTTTTTATGTCTCTATTTGGTTTGGTCAGGGTGTGATTTGGGGTGGGCATTCTATGTTTTTGTTTTCTATGATTTTGTATTTCTATGTTTTTGGTACGTTCTTAATCAGGGACAGCTGTCTATCGTTGTCTATGATTGGGAACCATACTTAGGTAGCCCTTTCCCTCCTTTCTGTGTGGGAAGTTAACTTTGTTTGTGGCACATAGCCCTTAAGCTTCACGGTTGTTTTGTATTGTTTATTGTTTTTGTCGGCGTCATTTCTAAATAAAAGGAATATGTACGCTCACCACGCTGCTGTCACACCCTGGCCTTAGTTATCTTTGTTTTCATTATTACTTTAGTTAGGTCAGGGTGTGACATGGGGAAGTTGGTGTGTGTTTGTATTGTCTAGGGTGTTTGTAGGTTTAATGGGGTTATGTCTTGTCTAGGTGTTTGTATGTCGATGGCTGCCTAGATTGGTTCTCAATTAGAGACAGCTGTGGTTTATTGTCTCTAATTGGGAGCCATATTTAAGGCAGCCATGGGCATCATGTGTTTGTGGGTAATTGTCTGTGTCTATGTTCTATGTTGCATGTGTGCACTTAGTTCATTTATATAGCTTCACGTTCGTCTATTTGTTGTTTTGTTTAGTTTTTCTTCTTAATAATAAAGAGAAGATGTATTTTTCACACGCTGCGCCTTGGTCCACTCTCTCACCCTTAGACAGCCGTGACAGCTGCGCTTTGGTCCTCTTCTGTTGACGGCCGTGACAGCTAGGCTGAAACGCGTGCATTTTGGAGCTGCCTTACTCAAGAAAGCAAAAAAGGGACGCAGACCCCTTTATTAACTCAATAATTATAATTTTTTACGTTGTTTGCAAACTGATTTGACACATATTAATGCCAAAAGAACATGCAAAACAGGCACACACAAAAAAAAATAGGAAAACAATGCATTCGGAAAGTATTCAGACCTGTTGACTTTTTCCACATTTGGCAGCTTCATTAAATAGTACCCCCAAAACACTAGTCTCAACGTCAACAGCGAAGAGGCAACTCTGGGATGCTGTCCATTCTCTGTGTTCTTTTGCCCATCTTAATCTTTTATTTTTATTGGCCAGTCTGAGATATGGCTTTATCTTTGCATCCCGGAGTCGCCTCTTCACTGTTGACGTTGAGACTGGTGTTTTGCTGGTACTATTTAATGAAGCTGCCAGTTGAGGATTTGTGAGGCGTCTGTTTCTAAAATTAGACACTCTAATGTACTTGTCCTCTTGCTCAGTTGTGCACCGGGGCCTCTCACTTCTCTTTCTATTCTGGTTAGAGCCAGTTTGTGCTGTTCTATGAAGGGAGTAGTACACAAGATCTTCAGTTTCTTGGCAATTTCTCGCATGGAATAGCCTTCATTTCTCAGAAAAAGAATAGACTAACGAGTTTCAGAAGAAAGATCTTTGTTTCTGGACATTTTGAGCCTGTAATCGAACCCACAAATGCTGATGCTCCAGATACTCAACTAGTCTAAAGAAGGCCAGTTTTATTGCTTCTATAATCAGAACAGTTTTCAACATAATTTCAAAAGGGTTTTCTAATGATCAATTAGCCTTTTAAAATGATAAACCTGGATTAGCTAACACAACGTGCCATTGGAACACAGGCGTGATGGTTGCTGTTAATGGGCCTCTGTACGCCTATGTAGATATTCCATAAAGAATCAGCCGTTTCCAGCTCCAATAGTCATTTACAACATTAACAATGTCTACACTGTATTTCTGATCAATTTGATGTTATTTTAATGGACAATAAATGTGCTTTTCTTTCAAAAACAAGGACATTTCTAAGTGACCCCAAACTTTTGAACTGTAGTGTATATATAATTTGTATATATTTTTTTTTACAAATGTTAGAATTTTTCTTCCACTTTGACATTACAGAGTATTTTGTGTAGATGGTTGACAAAAAAATACAATTAAATACATTTTAATCCCAGCTAGTTGCGCCACCAGAGTCTCTGGGTTCGCGCCCAGGCTCTGTCGCAGCCGGCCGCGACCGGGAGGTCCGTGGGGCGACGCACAATTGGCTTAGCGTCGTCCGGGTTAGGGAGGGTTTGGCCGGTAGGGATATCCTTGTCTCATCGCGCTCCAGCGACTCCTGTGGCGGGCCGGGCGCAGTGCACGCTAACCGAGAGGGGCGGGTGCACGGTGTTTCCTCCTACACATTGGTGCGGCTGGCTTCCGGGTTGGAGGCGCGCTGTGTTAAGAAGCAGTGCGGCTTGGTTGGGTTGTGCTTCGGAGGACGCATGGCTTTCGACTGTCTCTCCCGAGCCCGTACGGGAGTTGTAGCGATGAGACAAGATAGTAATTACTAGCGATTGGATACCATGAAAATTGGGGAGAAAAGGGGATACAATTAAATAAAATTTAAAAAATAAAAAAACATTTTAATCCCACTTGATAACACAACAAAATGTGGAAAATGTAAAGGGGTGTGAATACTTTCTGAAGGCACTGTAGATTAAGAAAATGTCCACTTTCTGGAGCACTAGTCATTGTTATGTCCCATCTCTTTGATTTGCCAAAAATGTTCCCTTTATTCTTCTATAATAATACAGCATTTTTTCTTTGCCACTCTAACTTCTAAAGTCTGTTGGTCTCCTACCTTTTTGGGGGCATTTTCTTATCTATTCTATTACACGTGGCTTTTTATTCGGATAACTTGAAAATAAAGTGCTAGTATTGAACTCTTTTCCTCTACCTCCTCTCCTACAGATATCAATCAAGAGCTTGATTGTCGCTGAGCCTACACACACTGTTGTGTGTTTGCATAAGAAGCCAACCAGATCCAACCATAACACCCTGAGCCAACACTGAATCATCCACCTGTTCCAGAAGGGCCTGCGTCTCCATGACAACCTGTCACTGGTGGGGGCCCTGGAGTCATCAGCGTGTGTGTACCCTGTGTTCATCCTGGACATGCGCACTGGGGCCGTGCGCTGGAGATTCCTCCTGCAGATGAGTGGGCTAACTTGGGTATCCTGATACAGGGTTTATAGTAGCACATACAGTTACCTAGCCTGGGTACGAGTCTGTTTTGCTAACATTCCACGCCTTGTACTCTGTGTCATATGCCAAAGATGTTTAGCATGACAGGAGCTGCAAGGAGTGGAATGATGGCAAAACAGACTGGTACCCAGGCTAAACGTTATCAGGTATTTTAGAAATTATATGGTTACATGGTAATTACACTGTAATAACCTATGAATTGATTGTTTGGAATTGTCCTTTGCCTGTACTTGTCTTTATCTGTAAGAAACTCAATATGTTATGAAAGGGACTAGTTGGTCTCTAGAAACGTTAATAGCAACAAGATGCACCAACAGCACTGGAAAATGAGTGGTCGGTCCGCACAGATTGGTTGGAAAACATATTGATGTGTTCTTCTACCTTCCACCGTAGCCTCCAGGCCCTGGGTTCCAGGCTGTATGTGCTCCAGGGGCCCTACCAGGGGACAGAGATGCGTCTGATGGCCCAGTGGGGCATCACCCAGCTCAGCATGGACACTGAGATAGAGCCCCACAACACCCAGCTGGACCAGCAGCACCGCATCATGGCCAGGGAGCAGGGACTCAACATACATGCCACCGTAGCACACACACTCTATGATGTCAAGAGGTGGGTCACAGTGGTGAGTGTTTGAAAGAAAAGTACTTCGATGCCTGCTTTCCTTCTTGGCTGTGTATGTGTGCGTGTTTGTGTGTCATCTGTGTGCGTTTGTGTGTCTTTGTGTCTCCAACTGTAAACCCTCCTTGCTTGTCTTCTAACCTCTCTCTCTCCCCCCTCTCCATACCTCCCCCTCTATATCCCTCTCTCCCACCCTCTCTCCCCACTGTAGGATATTGAAGGACAACGGAAGGGGAACCACCTCTGACATATAAGAAGTTTCTACACGTCCTGTCCAACCTGGGGGAGCCAGACAAACCTGCCAGGGAGATCACAGCTCAGGACTTCCAGTGAGTACAGTACATTACTTCTGCTCAAATTGAGGCCTCTGTTTTAGGCCGCCGTTAAGGTGGTGCTGATGTCACATGCACGCTCTTTGGCAATTTCGACTTGTAAAAGCTAGCTATTTTTCAACACTGGCGCCAGGGTTCGGAATGTACCTGTCTTATCAGCTCGCTTCCGCTGAGGTGAGAGGGGTGGAAATATTTGAGATGTGTCCTTAAAAATGTGAGCCAATCTGCCAATTTCAAGCAGAGCTAATGGTGCTATTTAAGACTCATCAAAAGCTGGTCTTGGCAGTAACGCAATTGGTTATGGCATACATTTTGCCAGCAGAGGCACAGCATACCCTAATCAGCAGCCTATAACCAATGTTTCATTAAAATATCACGAGCAGCAAAACAGTCAACAAACTGTCTCTGCCTGGCCGGTTCCCCTCTCTCCACTGGGATTCTCTGCCTCTAACCTTACTACGGGGGCTGAGTTAGTGGCTTACTGGTGCTCTTCCATGCCGTCCCTAGGTGGGGTGCGTCACTTGAGTGGGTTGAGTCACTGACGTGATCTTCCTGTCCTGTTTGGCGCCCCCCTCGGGTTCGTGCCGTGGGGGAGATCTTTGTGGGCTATACTCGGCCTTGTCTCACGATGGTAAGTTGGTAGTTGAAGATATACCTCTAGTGGTGTGGGGGCTGTGCTTTGGCAAAGTGAGTGTGGTTATATCCTGCCTGGTTGGCCCTGTCCGGGTTATAGTTGGACGGGGCCACAGTGTCTCCCGACCCCTCCTGTCTCAACCTCCAGTAATTATTCTGCAATAGTTTATGTGTCGGGGGGCTAGGGTCAGTCTGTTATATCTGGAGTATTTCTCCTGTCTTATCCGGTGTCCTGTGTGAATTTAAGTATCTTCTCTCGGAGGACCTGAGCCCTAGGACCATGCCTCAGGACTACCTGGCCTGATGACTCCTTGCTGTCCCCAGTCCACCTGGTCGTGCTGCTGCTCCAGTTTCAACTGTTCTGCCTGCGGCTATGGAACCCTGACCTGTTCACCGGACGTGCTACCTTGTCCCTTACCTGCTGTTTTCGACTCTCTCTCTCTCTACCGCACCTGCTGTCTCTAACTCTGAATGATCGGCTATGAAAAGCCAACTGACATTTACTCCTGAGTTGCTGACCTGTTGCACCCTCTACAACCACTGTGATAATTATTATTATTTGACCCTTCTGGTCATCTATGAACGTTTGAACATCTTGGCCATGTACTGTAATAATCTCCACCCTGCACAGCCAGAAGAGGACTGGCCACCCCTCAGAGCCTGGTTCCTCTCTAGGTTTCTTCCTAAGTTCCTGCCTTTCATGGGAGTTTTTCCTAGCCCCGTGCTTCTACATCTGCATTGCTTGCTGTTTGGGGTTTTAGGCTGGGTTTCTGTATTGCACTTTGTGACATATCGGCTGATGTTAGAAGGGCTTTATAAATACTTTTGATTGATTGATTGATTCCAGTTTAATATTGGACATTGTTTTAGAAAAAGCAATGTGTCCATGCAGCTTATTTGAAAAGTTGGGCTTCATTAGGCCTATGTGCAATAGTCATTGAATGAAAGGTGTCAGTGACTGTAGGAAGTCTGTTTAGGAGCATATTGCAAGTTATTACAATAGACTGATTATTGTTTTTCCTTGATCATTTTGTTTAAAAATGTGCATCTTCTACTTTCATCTGTTGGATCTGTCTAGTCGGGGGAATACCGATGGCTGTCCGTGGTGTGGAATCTGCTCGTAGCCTAGACTATTTTCCTGTTTGTTTGTTTACCTTTCACGTGGCAAAGTAACTCACAGGCCATATCAACAGCGATGGTAGGCTATTCTTATTATAATGTTTGGGCAATGTCCAATTGTCCATGGCTCGAACACGTGTGTTGACAAATGTTTCCATGTTAAATCCAATTTAAAAAAATGCTGATTGGCTACATGTTTGTTATAACTAGGCCTATTTGGCCGATATACCACGGCTAAGGGCTTTTCTTACGCACGATGCAACAGCGAGTGCTTCGATACAGCCCTTAGCCGTGGTTTATTGGCAATATACCACAAACCCCGAGGTGCCTTATTGCTATTATAAACTGGTTACCGACATAATTAGATCTGTGAAAATAAATGTTTTGTCATACCCATGGTATACGATCTGATATACCACGGCTTTCAGCCAATCAACATTTAGGGCTTGAACCACACAGTGTATAATATTTAATAAACTATATTCAATGATAGGACAAACATACATGCCTCCTGCCGAAGAGCCGTTAGGCCTACAGATGTCAGATCTTAATTTGACCCTTTTCGTCGCAGGAGGTAATCCTGCAGCAAGAGGATTTTAATATCTGAAGAAATATTTAGAATCACAGCCAGGGGGCAGCTGGAAGCGATGTTTGTATTCATTGCAGTACTGTAGCTACATTGTACCTTATGTAGGTGTAACGGATGTGAAATGGCTAGCTAGTTAGCGGGTACGCGCTAGTAGCATTTCAATCAGTTACGTCACTTGCTCTGAGACTTAAGTAGTGTTGCCCCTTGCTCTGCAAGGGACACGGCCTTTGTGGAGCGATGGGTAACGACCGTGCTTCGTGGGCGACCGTTGTTGATGTGTGCAGAGGTTCCCTGGTTCGCGCCCGTGTCTGGGCGAGGGGACGACGTAAAGTTTATACTGTGACATTGATGCTGTTGACCCGGATCACTGGTTGCTGCGGAAAAGGAGGAGGTTGAAAGGGGGGTGAGTGTAACGGATGTGAAATGGCTAGCTAGTTAGCGGGTACGCGCTAGTAGCATTTCAATCAGTTACGTCACTTGCTCTGAGACTTAAGTAGTGTTGCCCCTTGCTCTGCAAGGGCCGCGGCCTTTGTGGAGCGATGGGTAACGACCGTGCTTCGTGGGCGACCGTTGTTGATGTGTGCAGAGGTTCCCTGGTTCGCGCCCGTGTCGGGGCGAGGGGACGACGTAAAGTTTATACTGTGACATAGGCTACATGCAGACTACAGCGTATCTCGTGTGAATTCTTATTTGCAGGGGGTAGGTGTATTTTTAGTGAGGGAAAATCTGTTTTATTTTTGTATCAATTGTTTTATTATGTGTTGAAGGCAAGCAATACGTTACTTTACTTTGGTTGCCTTAGTGCCTTAGCGATCTTGCGGTTACAGCCACTGACCCCAGCACACATATGCCAGCGTCGACATGGGTTCAAATCTGTCCCACTGCTCTTTGACTCATGAAAGAACGTCTATTTTTGATGCATTAATTCCGCGTGGTTACAGGGTAAAAACAGAAACCACTCGAAGGTTAACAGTTTAGGCATTCAGTGCTTAAGGTCAGGGCTATGGTTTGGATCATCAGTATTCATAGTATTCTTAGTCCTTGCTTGAGCATTGTGAACTGCCGTGACGCAGTGGTCTAAATAGTGCGCCCCCTGGCTCCGAGCCTCATGAGTGCTGGGCGATTTAGTGACCAGCCTAAGCCACATTAGTACCACAAGTTCATTGCGTTTATTTAAATGTTTCCAAGAAGTGAAACGAATAGTCTAATAATTTACACGTCAAAGAAAAATGTCTCAGCTCAACGAAATCGTCTTTGGATAGGCTCAAGTGCATAAACATCTTGACAGCTTTACAAATATAAATATTACTTTATAAATATTAAAGCCACACAATACAGGCTTTCAATCCACACCAAAGCCCATAACTACATTGACAAATTATACGTAGTCTAACTATAAAACATGGGCGAGCATTCACACTGGAGGAAAGTTTATCGTACTACATTAGGCCTACATCTGTCAATCAACTGATGGCACAAATCAGCTCATCAACTCAGCCAGGGAAACACAAACAGTAGGCTAGCCTGTTATCGTTTTTCACACCTTTCGTTATGTAACAATGGATAGGCTAACAATGTCCTACAGAATGCAGCCTACTGGAATATAATCAAATAACAAGGCGCCTATTGAAACCATCAATGGAACAAGATTATCTACATCTGATCGTTAAACTGTGCGTGCTAAATTCACCCGCACAGCTGATCTCAATTGCAATCATTATTGTTCACCTCATTACCGCTTCCTAAAAGATGTCAGTGTTACCTTAACGTTAGTCCTGCTTGCAACCAAAGTCTTTCAAGATATGTTCATCCTCTGGTTAGTATTGTAATCGGAACAACTTAGTCCCTTTTGAACAGAATAAGGGCGATTTATCTATATGGCAAGCATTCTGTACAATATAAATAAAGTGTTTCATCGTTTACCACTTGAAATCCACTGTGGCAATTTATCAGACACTTTGTATGAACAGAAGCTGTTGGCGTAGCTTATTGTTATTCATTTATTTGTTTCCTATTTATGTTATCCAAAAGTGTCTGGTATGGTCATTTCTTATCAAGACCGGGGGTTAAATCCATAGACTGTCCATATTTTAAATGGGTAAATGATTCAAGTCAATTGGGGGGACTGAGTTAATTGTGCCAGAAGGGTGTGGGCCGGAATGAAACCCACGCTGACTAACCACTAGACCAACCTAGGCCACGATTGAATTTTGATACACTTGACACTTGTATGTCGTAGCCTAGACCAATATCTAACTTGTATTTTTAAAACGACGGTTGTTAATGTGTATGGCTGCATTTCAGATCCATTTTTGTACATTTTAATGTTGCAGTAATAGGACCTAGACCTAGCGTTTGAGCGAGCGAGAGAGACTTTTATTTTGATAGCAAGCACGGATCCCAATGACTCGACTGCCACTGCATGGAGAGAAAGAGAACTTCTCTTTCAGGGACTCAAGACTCGAGGCTCATTTGAATTTCCTGAAGCAGCAGGAAAATTCTCTGCGACAAAGAGCAATCAAGTTAAGATCAAGTTCTGACCTGATTCTATTGAGAAATATTGTTGTTAGTTTAAAAAACAGATCGATTTTTTGGTTTAATTGGTTTTATAATGAGAACGCATGTCTTTTTAGGCCTTATCAATAGCCTAGTGAATTTAATCTTGCTTATTGAGTACGTTTTGCATATCCATGTACAGACTGCTATTTACAGAAGGCCTAGCCCCTATATCAAGGTGAATACTGTAGTCTATGTTTAACATTGTATTTCCATATTGAAGCCATGCAATGTGGACTGCAAACATGTTCAAAAATATTTTGCAAATATGGGTCAGGCTAGTTAACGAACTAGGCTATAACGGACTAACATTCGAACTGGAGTTGATGACAACGCAATACATAAAAGACAGTCAATACACAACTTGTAGAAACCAGATATTTAGCCATGGAGCACGTTTTTATGGGTCGGTGTCCCGCTAGCGGGACAACTTCCGGTGAAACTGGAGGATGCGCAATTCAAATAAATAATCATAAATATTATGGATTTTAAACATTTATGTACATATAAGTGTCTTACATCGGCTGAAAGCTTAAATTCTTGTTAATCTAACTGCACTGTCCAATTTACAGTAGCTATTACAGCGAAAACATGCCATGGGATTGTTTGAGGACGGCGCCCCACATCAAAATATTTTTTCCACCGACAAATATCGATTAAATATTCCCTTTACTTTTTAAAAATCTTCCTCTGATTTGTCATCCAAAGGGTCCCAGCTATAACATGTAGTGTCGTTTTGTTAAAAATCCTTCTTTATATCCCAAAAAGTCAGTTTAGTTGGCACCGTCGATTTGAGTAATCTACTCGTTCAACATGCAGAGAAAGGAATCTGAAAATCTACCCCTTAACTTTGTTTCAACAAGTCAAAATACGTTTCCATTTACTCCTCAGATACCCTAAAAGGTAATCAAACTATAATATTTATTCCGGGAAAGAAGTATGTTCAATAGGAAACCGATTTTAGCAGGTGCGTAATGTCTTCATGGCGCACGCAAACACAAATTTACAAGACTGTGTCCCTGTACTAAAACTGATATTTCTTATTCGTTTTTGAAGTTACAAGCCTGAAACCTTGAACATAGACTGCTGACACCCTGTGGAAGCCATAGGAATTTCCTCCAGGGAGCAATGACCTTACTCTTGCATTTCTAAGAGGATGGTTTCTCAAAAAAAAATGTTTTATTACGGTTGGTTTTCTTTGGATTTTCTCCTACCATATCTATTGTGTTATATTCTCCTACATTATTTTAACATTTCTACAAACTTCAAAGTGTTTTCTTTCCAATGGTACCAACTATATGCATATCCTGGCGTCAGGGCCTGAGCTACAGACAGTTTACTTTAGGCACGTCATTCAGACAGAAGTGGAGAAAAAAGGGGTCTAGCCCTAAGAAGGGGCTAAGCCTCAACACACCCACAACTTGTTTATTCATCAAAACCCAGCCCTTTTGTGCCACCACCAGCTACTGCGCCCATAATTCCTATTGTGAAAATGGCTCAAATATTTCTGACACCGCCCCGAACCTATAACACTACCGCCAGTGCTAAGATTTACCATTGTGTAAGGTTTATTAAAGTAGAGCACTTAGTGTCATAAATGACACGCTTATGGAGTGTATACCTAGATCAAGCCAGATATGTGGGCTCTACATGTTACCATACATCTCAGGTCGTCAACATGTAGGCACTTGAGATTTTCTGAGCAGGTACTAAGAAGTCACACAGTAAGTACAGTCTTCAGTTGTCACCATAAAACCTTCCATGTGCCCCACTCAGCACCACCAGGAATGGGATAAAGAAGGATAGGGTACACAGACAGTTTAATGTTGTTTTCTATGGGTCATATGCTGCAGGGATTCCTTCTGTTCTGATTGTGGTACGAGACCTTCTGGTCCCGTTGGGAGCTTCAGTCAGCAGCACACAGAGAGCCTAATTTCTTTCCACTGTCCTCTCCTGCAAACACAATGTGCGCCAGTTAATTAGTCAGCCTTTACTGTAATCAACCAGTATCTTGATCTAAGTAGGACAATTTAATCCAAAAGACTATTTGCCATAATAGAGAATTAAAACCACTCTCCCTGTGCTAATTGTATACTAATTATGGCATTATAAGATAGTGTTGATTGGGCACAGCTTCTGTTGTAATTTCCGTGTGTGCGTGTGTGTGTGTCATTGAGTCACTGAGGGAACAGATGCCTCTCTCTGCTGCCAGATTGCTTGTGTTGGGTAAACTCGCCCGCCAAGGAAGGAATGGGTGTGTCCATATGTTCTAAAGAGATAGTTGACTGAGAAATAACCTGAGATTGACCCTGCTGGTGCCTTTTGTGTGTGTGCTTCAGTGGGAGCACTCTGTTTGTTCCATTAGTGCTCTAATCTACAATACATGCCAGCTGTTCAAACTTCAAAGCAGTGATCTCTGTGTTTTGTTTTGTGTGTCAGTCAAACGCAGATTAACTCTGTGTGAGCCAGCCAGACCATCAAAAGCACAGCAGAACCCTACTCCCTGCTGTTCTGCTGCTTTTTGATGTGATCTGGGACCAGTGTTCTGGGGAGACATACAGGCTTTTCTCCTGTGATGTGAACAGGTGCCACTGTTCTCTGTACAGTATGAAAGTGAATAGGGATAAGAGCCTTGAGACTGGCTCGAAGCCCAGTTTAGACCTACTGGCTGTTGTTAGTGGCTGGAAAGGAAGCTTTGGAACACGGAGAGGGCTTGAACATGAAAGGGTTTGTTGTCCAGGGAGAGGGGGTATACACTAGACATTCGTGATAGGCTGGAGGAAAACAAAAATAAATATTGTGACACTGCAGTCGTGTCCTCCAGGCTGATCTAAAGACAGATGTTTAAAAAAAGGAAAAGGGAGCAGAATAGAAACAGATCCAATAACACTCTGCCCAACATTATTTCTATTTGTACTGGGGTAACATTGTATGGATGTTTCCCTTTTGTAGGAAGTGTCCTTCTCTGTTGTATTGTGGTAACGTTATAATTATGTTTCCCTTGCAGGACGTGCCCTTCCCTGGCAGCTGAGGAGTACAGTGAAGGGGAGCACAGGGTCCCCTCTGTTGAGGATCTGGGCATTGAAGGGCAGTCAGATGTGTTGTGGCCTGGAGGAGAGAGCCATGCCTTGATGAGGCTACAGAGCACAGGAGGTTGGTGGCACCTTAACTGGGGAGAACGGGCTCATGGTAATGGCTGGAGTGGATTTGTTGGAATGGTATCAAATACATCAAACACATGGTTAGATGCCATTCTATCCTCTTCGTTCCAGTCATTATTATGAGCTGTCCTCCCCTCAGCAGCCTCCACTGCTACAGAGACACATTGAGAGCCAGATACTTTATAACAGCTACCAATCCATACTTAAAGGGACAGTGCAACATTTGGGAAATTTTGCCATGCATGCTAGCTGTTCCTATAGACTTCCAGTCATTGTGCTAATGCTAGTTAGCAATGGCGCCAGAAACTACTTTCAACATTCTTCAAACTACACACGGAGACATACAAATGGTATCCACGCGTTCATTTGACTCTGGGTAGTAAATGTTGCAGTATCCCTTTAATCATGTAAATCCACTCCGAAGTAGACCGACACCATTGGATGCATTATCAATAGATTCATTCGTTTTAGATGCTGATTTTGAAGACCTGAATTTATTTCTTCCATGCAGAAATGTTCTCTCTTCTTATTAGTTGTTTTACCAGAGAATCTCTGGCATTTTGTTGCATTCTGCACTCTAACTGTCTCATGTTGTCCCTCCCTACAGGGTTTGGTGGCTAACTTCTCCAAGCCACGCACCATCCCCAACACCCTGCTACCCAGTACCACGGGTCTCAGTCCTTACCTCAGTTTGGGTTGTCTGTCTGTACGGGCATTCTACCACAGGCTCTCTAAGGTCTATGCACAGGTAAGTTGTGTTCACCAGAAGACCCTGATGTTGAAATTATAGTTAGAAACAAGGAAGTGCAACCATCATATTGTTGATGTTTGTTTTATTGTTCAGTATAACCTCGTTCTCTCTCCTCTGTCCTCATCACTCTCCCTCTTTCTCCCTTACCTCCTCCTCTCCTTCTTTCCCTCTCCGCCCCTTTCTCGCACACTCCGTACCTCGCCTACCTCCCTCCTTCCCTCTCAACCCAATCCAGTCGAACAACCACTCCCTGCCTCTCGTCTCTCTGCTGGGCCAAGTGCTGTGGAGGGAGTTCTTCTACACCGTCGTTTCGGCAATGGCCAAATTTACCAAGATGGAGGGCAACTCTATATGCCTGCAGATTGGCTGGTACGACAAGGAGAAGGAGCTACGGAAGTGGAGGAAGGTATGACCCAACTTTGAAAAAGATATTTGTCCCAAAGTGTCAATGTAATTTGAGCGCTAGCACCTGTCCTAAGAGCTGACTAAATTTCACTAAACAAAGCACTAACTCAGATAAATAAACATTCAGACAACATGTGTGACCGTCAATGACGCCCCTGTCCTTGTCCCCGTCTCCCTCCCTCAGGAACAGACAGGCTTAACCTTGATCGACGCCATCATGACTCAGCTGAGGCAGGGGGGCTGGATCCACCACTTGGCCTGACACGCTGTGGCCTGCTTTCTGACCAGAGGAGACCTGTGGATCAGCTGGGAGGAGGGCATGAAGGTAGGGAGGGAGGCATGAAGGTAGGGAGGGAGGTGTGGGAGACATGTGGATCAGCTGGGAGGAGGACATCAAGGTATAGATGGAGGAGGGGAAGGATGGGTAGGGAGGAGTGGGGAGACCTGTGGATCAACAGGGAGGAGGGCATCAAGGTACCAAAAATGAGGAAAAGCGTGGCTGCTGGCTCTAAAATTGGTCACTTTGCAAGGTGTCTCCAGTTGTTGTTGTGCTCCTCCAGTAGCTGTCTGTGCTTCTCTCTGCATCTCCCTGTGCTCTCTGTGTGTCAGGTGTTTGAGGGGCACCTGTTGGATGCAGACTACAGTTTAAATGCAGGGAACTGGATGTGGCTGTCTGCCAGTGCCTTCTTCCACCAGTCCACACGTATCTTCTGTCCTGTACTCTTCGGGTGACGCACAGACGGAGAATACCTCAGGTAGGGCTCTCGAACACACACACACACACACACACACTTTCTCAAACCCCAGATCTATATTTCAGCCTTGTGATTCATGTATCTCTCTTTGTGTGTCTTCAGGAAGTATTTCCCCTCTAAATCTATGAGCCCTAGACGGCTCTAGAGGAAGTGTTGCTGCAGGCTTGCTGTATCATTGGTATGATGCTGCTTCTGTACTTTTTTACCATAACTACTGTTAAAGCTACTAGTCCCCTTTTTCAGACTGCTGCTTGTACTGGGCATTTCCACCCATGAGCACTAAGGTGAAATTCATAGGAACATGTCAAATTGGGTTTCAAATGAAAGCTACGAGTCCAGTTTTTTGAGAAATTAATGAATACATACATTTTTCAACCATTTTCCATCCTAAAAATGTGTTTGTACTGTGATGTCCAAACTTGTGAAACATAGACTTCTATGATTGGTTCAGATTTTGTCTGGTCCGGACCAACAAAATGTGCTCTTGTTTGGGGACGGAGCTCATTAAAATAAGGATATTGCATATTTCTACCTTTGTATACCTGTTTGTGATACATTACAATAATGATATTTTGGTATTTGGTATTTTATTAGGATCCCCTTTAGCTGCTGTAAAAGCAGCAGCTACTCTTCCTGGGGTCCACACAGAACATGAAGCATAATACAGAATGACATAATACAGAACATCAATAGACAAGAACAGTTCAAGGACAGAACTACATTTAAAAAAGATTAAAGGCACACATAGCCTACATATCAATGCATACACACAATATGAGACTGAAGGAAGTTCCATGCAATAAGGGCTCTATATAATACTGTACGCTTTCTTGAATTTGTTCTGGATTTGGGGACTGTGAAAAGACCCCTGGTGGCATGTCTGGTGGGATAAGTGTGTGTGTCCGAGCTGTGTGTAGGTTGACTATGCAAACAATTGGGGATTGTCAACACATTAATGTTTCTTATAAAAAGAAGAAGTGATGCAGTCAGTCTCTCCTCAAAACTTAACCAAGAGAGACAATTAAGGGTAAATTAAGAGCAAAACGAGCAAAACTCTGTTCTGGGAAGTTGCAGCTTAACTAGGTATTTCCTTGCAGCACTGGACCACATGACTGGACAATAATCAAGATTAGATAAAACTAGAGCCAGCAGAACTAGCTTTTTGGAGTGTGGTGTCAAAAAAGCAGAGCATCTCTTTATTACGGCTAGAACTCTCCCCATCTTTACAACCATTGAATCAATATGTTTTGACCATGACAGTTTACAATCTAAGGTAATGACAAGTAATTTAGTCTCCTCAACTTGTTCAACAGCCACAACATTCATTACCGGATTCAGCTGAGGTCTAGAACTTAAGGAAGGATTTGTACCAAATACAATGCTCTTAGTTTTAGAGATGTTCAGTACCAGTTTATTACTGGCCACCCATTCCAAACCAGACTGCAACTATTTGTTAAGGGTTTCAGTGACTTCAGTAGCTGTGGTTGCTGATGTGTATATGGTTGAATCATCAGCATACATGGACACACATGCTTTGTTTAATGCCAGTGGCAGCTCATTGGTAAAAATAGAAAAGAGTAGAGGGCCTAGAGAGCTGCCCTGCAGTACACCACACTTTACATGTTTTACATTATTTCCTGCCTAGCTTCCATTAAAGAAAACCCTCTGAGTTATATTAGATAGATAGCTCTGAATCCATGATATGGCAGAGGTTGAAAAGCCATAGCACATAAGTTTTTTCAACAACAGGTTATGGTCAATAATATCAAACGCTGCACTGAAATCTAACAGTACAGCTCCCACAATCTTCTTATTAATTTCTTTCAACCAATCATCAGTCATTTGTGTCAGTGCAGTACATGTTGAGTGCCCTTCTCTATAAGCATTCTGAAAGTCTGTTATTAATTTGTTTACAGAGAAATATCATTGTATTTGGTCAAACAAAGTTTTTTCCAACAGTTTGTTAAGAGCTGGCAGCAAGCTTATAGGTCTGCTGTTAGAACCAGTAAAGGCCGCTTTACCAGTCTTGGGTAACGGAATTCCTTTGGCTTCCCTCCAGCCCTAAGGACAAAGACTTTCCTCTAGGCTCAGACTAAAAATATGACAGATAGGAGTGGCTATAGAGTAAGCTACCATCCTCAGTGGCTTTCCATCTAAGTTAAATTATTGATAGATTACACTTATTTTACCACCTCTTCCACACTAACTTTACAAAATACAAAACGTGCACTACTTTTCTTTCATTATTAGTTTTTTATGCATGTATACAATTGCTCACTGTTCGTTGTTGGTATTTCCTGCCTAAGTTTGCCCACTTTGCCAATAAAATAATCATAAAAATAATTGTCAACATCAAATGGTTTTGTGATGAATAAACTACCTGATTCAATGAAAGATGGAGTTGGATTTGTCTTTCTGCCCATAATTTCATTTAAAGTACTCCAAAGTTTTTTTCCCATCATTCTTTATATCATTGATCTTGGCTTCATAATAAAGTTTCTTCTTCTTTTTGTTGAGTTTAGTCACATCATTTATCAATTTGCAGTAAGTAAGCCAGTCAGATATGCAGCCAGACTTAGCCACTCCTTTTGCCCCATCTCTTTCAACCATTCAGTTTTTCAATTCATCATCAATCCATGGAACCTTAGTTCTAACAGTCAGTTTCTTAACAGGTGCATGTTGATCAATAATTGGAAGAAGCAATTTCATAAATTCATCAAGTGCAGTGTCTGGATGCTCCTCATCAATCACATCAGAACAACAAATATTTTGTAACATAATCCACATAAGAGTGAGAGCAAAATATTTTGTATGATCTCCTATACACTATTTTAGGCCCAGCTGTTGTAACTTTGGCTTTCCTGGATATAGCCACTATATTGTGATCATTGCATCCAATGGGTATGGATACAGCTTTAGAAGAAAGTTCTACAGTATTAGTAAAAATGTGATTGATACATGTGGATGATCTTGTTCCTGTAGTGTTTGTAAACACCCTGGTAGGTTGATTAATAACATAAACCAGATTACAGGTACTGGTTACAGTAAGAAGCTTGCTCTTGAGGGGACAGCTTGATGAAAACAAGTTTATAATCAGGTCCCCAAGAAAGTAGACCTCTCTGTTTATATCACATACACTGTCAAGCATTTCACACATATTATTTAGATATTGACTGTTAGCACTTGCTAGCCTATAGATTCCAAGAACACAGGATGAGATGTTACTATCCTTTGTGCGAGCACTTCCAAGAGTTCATGAACAGTGAGACTGGTGAAATTTGGGGAGCGCGTCGTCAGTAGTGTACCTTTGGTTCCTAGGGTGTTTCGGCCTTTCACACTATACACCCTCCCCAAAGGCGGCCAGCGACAGGGTGATCAATCCTACGCTTGCGTCCCATTCCCAATTAGTCATAGGAGTTGCGTTGTTGTTGATAGCCAACATCCCATGGGACTATGCATGGCAGGGGCGTCTTCCTCACTGAGTCAAGCATTGTTGACCGCATACCTCCTGGCCCTCTCACTTCGGGGCCCAGCTGGGGTCTTTCCTCTTCATCCAGAGCCATTGACTGCTGCCTTCTGCCGCCTCTGATACAGCTTTGATTGCCGAACGCTGGCTCTGGCCCTTAATTCCCAGGTCTCTAAGCAGTCTGGTTGTAGATGTCGCCACAAAACCTCTGCAGCCCACCTCCACTGGTCGGACTTCTGTGTTCCAGCCATGATGCCGTGCTTCGGCAGATAGATCGGCATAGCGCAGATGTTTCCGCTCATAAGCCTCATCTACTGAGTCCTCCCAGGGTACTGTGAGCTCAATGATGAAGACCTTCTTGAGCGAATGGGACCAGAGCACCATGTCAGGTCTTAGGGTGGTGGTTGCGATCTCCGGAGGAGACGCAAGTTGCCGGCCAATGTCAGCTAGCATTTTCCAGTCGCGGGCCAAGCGGAGCTGGTCTCGCTCTAATGGTGTAGAGCCGCTCTTCGGTGGTTTAGCCCCTTCGCGGACAAAGGTCGTCCGTAAGGGGTGTGATGCTGCTGGGGGTGGTAGGGAGTTGGTGGCAGCTCGCTTGTCCTCCAGGGCGGACGCAAGGTTTTTAAGGACTTGGTTGTGACGCCTAGTGTAGCGTCCTTGGGTGAGGCTTGTTTTACACCCTGTGAGAATGTGCCCGAGGTTGGCTGGCATGGAACAGAGGGCACAGTCCAGATCTTCACCATACCATTGGTGAAGATTAACTGGTGTTGGAAGGACGTCATATGTTGCTCTGATGGAAAAGCTCAACCGCCTCGCTTCCATGGCCCACAGATCCTTCCAGCTGATCTTCCTCTTCTCCACACAGTCCCATCGAGTCCACTGTCCCTGTTTGGCAAGAGAGACTGCCTTGGCCCACCTTGCAGCCTCCTCCTGATGGCGTACTTGCTGCACTACCATCTTCCGCCGCTCTGGTGCAGTGGCCTTACTCCAAGCAGCACGGCTAGTTAGCCCAAGGCCTCCTCTCCCTTGCTGAACATGACCCACAATGTCAGCATGTCTGAGGGCTGCTGTTGCCTCCTGGACTGCTTTTCCTGGCCTCCATTTGCGCCCAGTTGCCAAGGTCGGCGCGTTGTTGCTCACCACTGGGTCTCGAGATGCATTCAGTGTCATCTAGAGCCTGGTTTTTGCACACTTGAATTCCTCTGTTAGACTGGTGAGGGGCAGCTTGAGGACACCATCTCCATAGAGGCCTATGGTGGTAAGGCATCGTGGAACTCCGAGCCACTTCTTTAAGTAGCCTGTGACTCCTCTTTCCATCTTCTCCACTGTTGAGATTGGAACCTCATACACTGCTAGGGGCCACAACACCCGGGGTAGGAGACCAAACTGCAGACACCAGGCCTTTAACTTTCCAGGTAGCTGGGTGTTGTCGATGGACTGTAGGCTACTACTGATGTCTTTGCGCAGCTGTTGCACATGGTCTTTGTCCTTCAGGCTTGCATCATACCACCTTCCAAGGCTTTTTACCGGCTGCTCAGACACTGTTGGGATTTGGTCATCTCCGATGAAGAATTTCAGGTCAGAGAGTACTCCCTTCACAATCGAGATGCTGCGTGACTTGGATGGTTTAATCTTCATACGGGCCCAGCTGACGTTCTCCTCAAGTTTTCTGAGCAGTCTCCTGGTGCATGGGACAGTGGTGGTCAATGTTGTAATGTCGTCCATGTAGGCTCTGAGTGGAGGGAGGCGGAAACCAGAGTCGACTCGCTGTCCACCAGCAACCCATTTTGAGGATCTGATGATAACCTCCATTGCCATTATGAATGCCAACGGAGAAATGGTACATCCCGCCATTATACCTACATTCAGGCACTGCCATGAGGTGGTGAACTCTGAGGTGGTGAAGCAGAACTGCAGATCCTTGAAGTACGACTTCATCAGCGTTGTGATGGTGTCCGGTATGTGGAAAAATCTGAAGGCAGACCACAGGAGTTCATGGGGCACAGAGCCAAATGCATTGGCGAGGTCGAGGAAGACTACGTGGAGGTTCCTTTTCTCCACCTTGGCCATTTGGATCTGGTGCCAGATCATGCTGGAGTGTTCCAAGCAGCCAGAGAACCCTGATATTCCTGCCTTCTGTACAGATGTATCGACGTACGCATTCCTTTGCAGGTACTCGGACATCCTCTGGGCAATGACCCTAAAGAAGATTTTACCCTCGACATTCAGTAAGGAGATTGGGCGGAATTGGCTGATGTTCACTGCATCCTTCTCCTTAGGGATCAGGACCCCGCCTGCCCTACGCCACACTTTGGGTATTATCTTCTTCTGCCAAGCTGTTCTCATAAGCATCCAGAGGACCCTCAGGACGTCTGGTGCGTTCTTATACACTTTGTACGGGACTCCATTTGGCCCCGGGGCTGATGCTGTTCTTGCCCGTCGAAATGTGTTTTCCACCTCTTTCCATGTCGGAGGGCTGGTCTCAATATGATGTTCCGGGGGTTCAATGGGTGGGATATCTGATGGGATGGCCAGATGTTCATGTCGCTTTGAGTCAAAGTTTGTTGTTATCAGGTGCTCCTCTAGGTCTTTCTTTGTTGTTTTTAGAGCTCCACTTTTTTCCTTCGTGAAGAGACTTTTAAGGAACTTGAAGGGATCTTTATAGAATCGAGTTCTAGTTTGTTCTTTCTTCCTTCTGCGTTTCCGTAGGTTCTCTGCTCTACGGAGGGATGCCAACCGGGTTTTAATGTCAGCCTGAAGTGCCTCTATGCCCTCCTTTTCCACTTCCGAGGCCTTCTTCCACTGTTTGTTAAGCTGTCTCCTTTCTTGAACGAGGCGCTTGATTTCTTGTTGCCTCCTGGAAACTGGTGGGGTTGGAACCTTTCTCCCGCCTTTTGCCTCTTGCACTCCAAAGCTTTCTGCCCCGTACTCATAGATGATGTCCCCCATCCTCTCCAACTTCTTCTCCACTGTGCCTCGAAGTTTCTCGAGGGTCAAGGTAAGGTCAGTATTCACTGCTTCCCACAACTTTTTGTCACTGGCACCAGGCCACTTCACATACGGTCTGTGCCCTGGTAGTCTCCTCTCGACTGCAGGTCTGGGAGGCTGGGTGAGTTCCACTCCTGTTGTTGGTTCCATCTCAGTTGTTACTTCGGTGCTTGAGTTTACGTCCTCCATGACAGTGGTACTGATGCACTGCAAACTATGGTTTGCGTCCAGTTGCTGTGCTTCATTCGACTGATTTGATCGCTTTCGCAGAAAGTGATCAATGCGAGGCCTCTGTCTCTCTTTACCCAAACACCCCTTCTGCCCCTGGTGGATCCTCAACCCATAGTGTGATGTAACTTTCCTCCAACCACAGACACATACCTGCATCTGCAACACTCCAAAAGTAAAGGCTATAGATGTGCCAAGTGAACCTGCAACCACAACACTTCAGTAACACTTGATATAAGATCTTCTCTAAGCATTACAGGGATTTGGCTCTGAATATATACAGCAACACGTCTCCCCATAAGCATTTATGTCTCTTTTATAGATGTTATACCCTTGTATTGCTACTGATGTATCATCAAAAGTGAGTCTCAGAAATGGCTAATATATGAATGTTATCTGGTGTTAGCAAGTTATTGATTTCATTAACCTTATTTCTGAGGCTACATATATTAATATGGGCTATTGTCAGCCCTTTCCTGAGTAGCTTATCAGAGAAAGACATAATACTGAAAAGAGCAGACAAAGCAAGAGAAAAAAATATACATTCTGAAGTCCATTAATTGGTGTGTGTGTGTGTGCTGCTATTTTCTTGTTGCTGTAACAATTGCTTGTAGGTTTCTTTTTGTTCATTTAAAAGATCCTTAACGTGTGATAGAGAGACACCACTGTCCTCAACGGTACTCCCGCTGGCTTTGGTCTTTTGTCATGGTAGCTGTTACTCCTTGCAGTTTCAGACAGGGCAGGTCACAGGGAAAATAGAAAACAACAAACAGCAGGGATCTAGACAGCCACAAACCCGGGACAATCCACGGTCCCAGCCACAATGGATAACCTCGTCATGGGCTGCGTTCAAGAAAACCTTGCTAGCTTGATATGTAGCTAGCTAGAAGCTAGGCTAGTTGTGACGCCAAATAGCTCCACAGACCCGTCCTTGGTCGGCAGGATCACTGGAAAGAGACAAGCAGTCCCAGCAACTGATGCCAACTACGTTCGCCGGATCCAAACTATGAAGCTAGATAGCTACCAAGAACTTTCCAATACACTTTCAAACAACAAACTTTTCAAACAAACAAAACTGAGCTCTTTCTCATTCTGTGTTCAACAGGAAGTGGGAGAAAGACACACAGAGCAGAGAGGGGCACAGTTAAAAACCTCTTAGGGCTAGGCCCCTTTTTTCTCAGTTTCCGCCTGAATGACGTGCCTAACTGCCTGTTGCTCAGGCCCTGAAGCCAGGATATGCATATAATTGGTACCATTGGAAGGAAAACACTCTGAAGTTTGTAGAAATGTAAAAAATAATGTAGGAGAATATAACACAATAGATATTGTAGGAGAAAATCCAAAGAAAAACCAACCGTAATAAAAAATATTGTTGAGAGACCATCCTCTTACAATGGAAAGTAGAGGGGCATACTGAATTCTAGCTCCCAGGATGCAATTTCTATGGCTTCCACAGGGTATCAGCAGTCTATGTTCAAGGTTTCAGGCTTGTAACTTCCAAAACGAACAAGAAATATCAGTTTTGGTACAGGGACACAGTCTTGGAAATTTGTGTATTTGCGCGATGAAGACATTACGCACCTGCTAAAATCGGTTTCATATTGAACATACTTCTTTCCGTAAGAAATATTATAGTTTAATTACATTTTAGGGTATCTGAGGAGTAAATATAAACATATTTTGACTTGTTGAAACAAAGTTTAGGGGAAGATTTTCGGATTCCTTTCTCTGCAAGTTGAACGAGTGGATTACTCAAATCGATGCCGCCAACTAAACTGACTTTTTGGGATATAAAGAAGGATTTTATCCAACAAAACGACACTACATGTTATAGCTGGGACCCTTTGGATGACAAATCAGAGGAAGATTTTCAAAAAGTAAGTGAATATTTAATTGCTATTTGTGAATTTATGAAACTGTGCCGGTGGAAAAATATTTTGCTGTGGGGCACCGTCCTCAAACAATCGCATGGCATACTTTCGCTGTAATGGCTACTGTAAATCGGACAGTGCAGTTAGATTAACAAGAATTTAAGCTTTCAACCGATATAAGACACTTGTATGTACCTAAATGATTAATATCCATCATTTTTATGATTATTTATTTGAATTGCGCTCCCTCCAGTTTCACCAGAAGTTGTCCTAGCGCTAGCGGGACACCTAGCCCTAAGTCCCAGGGCCCTGTCTGTCTGTCTGTCTGTCTGTCTGTCTGTCTGTCTGTCTGTCTGTCTGATCCATAATGATGCATTTCTGTGTAGTTCTGATCGGGGACCCCAGGATGTCATTCTGTTACCCTAATTCCGTTACCGGGTGTAAATCCACTTCACCTACTGTAGTTCAATAAGCAAAATATATTTTTTGTAACTCAAGGTGTCGTGTCATAGCTGACCCAGCATTCTTTCTGAAGACATCTTTGAATCTTAATTTGGAGCAGATATTTAACAGAGTTTTTGGAATATGTGGTCGCATAAAAAACTGAGGGCGATTTTACCTTAATTCTGTTATCAAACGTTGCATCTGCACAGTTCTTCCAGTAAATGTGTTTTTGTGAAATTTGCGGTGTAAATTGTTCAAAGTAGTCATTGTGCATAGAGTTGTAGGATTTGTTTAACTTTGAAAACAATGTTTTTTGTTCAGGAAATATCTTAAAGTGAAAAATCGGAGTCCGTTTTATTCCGTTAGTGTGGAATTCCCCTACTACATCCTGACCATCTGATGTGTCTCGGTAACAACTACCCCCTGCTCATGGTGAGCCACCAGGAGGTCAGCCAGAGGAACCTGGACCTAATGAGACAAATCTGCAATGAACAAGAGAACACAACTCTGCTCACCAGAGGTACACACACACACACACACACACACACACACACACACACACACACACACACACACACACACACACACACACACACACACACACACACACACACACACACACACACACACACACACACACACACACACACACCCACTAAACAAGACAACGCAGCTAAACTCAAAAGAGGGAATACACACTGACTCACTCTCTCTGTGCCAGATGTAGCCAATGACCCCATGGAGATACGTCTGAAGAGGGATGGTGTGGTGGCAGACGAGGGACGTGGAGCCAAGAGGTTTAGACCTGACACCAATGCAATAAGAGGTCATGTGACCGACACACCCCTAACCCCCCCTAAAAACAATGGCAAGAACCGTAAAAACACAGACCAAGTTCGTAACAAACGCGACCCTTACCCCCAACAATCTGGACCAGGCCTCTGTCATCGTCTCCCGCCCCCTCTCGAATAATTTATCAATGGCCTCCTCTTCCACCTTCAACATCTGATCTGATCTGAAAGCAGTGGTCAGCTTTTCCATGCAGAGTAGTCTTTTTCCCATCAGTGTTTTTGAATCATTGATGAAGGATTTTGAGGCTTGTTCCCTGACCTGTCAATGTTTTTAGTTGCTGTTTTATGATTTTGTTAAACTCTTGCGAATTCTATGTTTTTTCTTACTAGATTGCCTGTAGTTTTTCATGTTGTCTGTCTTTAATTGGGTAATGACTTGGTGCCGCCTATCTTGGCCAGGACGCTCTTGAAAAAGAGATTTCAAATCTCAATGGGCCCTTCCTGGTTAAATAAAGGTTAAATAAAAAATAAAAAATGTCTTCAGGACAATCTCTGGTAGGAAGCATCAACGAAGCATCAACTGTGACTGCTTTCTTCCAAGACCTGTTCTACTGTCGCTGCAAGCCTGGCGAAGAGAGGCATCATGCAGAGGAACCATGTCGGGTACAGAGGCTGGGAACTGACGACATGTTATCAGGGGAGATAAGAAGAGTCTCCTGTTGGAGTGGCTGAATGTATTCCCAAGCCTTTGCACGGAGACTCCATCCTTACAATCACAGAGTTGTCAGACAGTCCATTTCACTGTCAGTGTCCACACGCACAGTGTCTCTGACACTCAAGACCAGGAGTGAAATATTAGCTACATCATGGAAGAAGCTAGCAAAATAGCAATTATCATGATGGTGCATACACCGCCATTTCTTTGCACTTCATTGGTAGCCTTGTAGTCTTAGGTACAGAGACTGGGAAACAGACTGTTGCATTGAATTTCACATGCACCTGTTTTGCTGCATCTTGTTGTGGAAGGCTGGCTCTGAAGCCGAGGCGTAAACATTGCAGAACTGAAAACTCTTAAGACGACGACAGCAGACATGCTCGTTCAACCGTCATACTTTATCTGCTCCACAGGCCACGGTAAGGCAGGACGTCAAGGGGCTTGAATCTAGGACGTGACAGAGAGAAGTAGGCTGCAGGTGTGACAGGCAGTACTCACATCCATTATTGGAAGAGCCACAGTTTTCTTCATTACAGCCTATATGGCATGTGACTCACTTCCTTCACAGGAGACCATTCAGCAGTGGAGAGATGTTTTTCTCTGGGCTGGCAGTGGTGCAGCTGTCTGTCTATTCAGAACAACCTTATCACCGTTGGCATGGCAACCAACACTCACTCTTATGTTGGTATGGTGTAACATGTTTTTTGTATATCTTTAACATGAACAAATACTGAATATATAAACCTTATAAATAACTAATATTTTGTGTTATTTGGGTGAATGAATGTATTACCAAAATATAAAATATGTACTGATCCTTGTGAATTAATCATACGTCATGATCTTTTTGACCATTATAGTCCAAAGGGCCACTCGAAATTCGGCAGCATTACATAACATGTTTTCTTTAAGTGAATCCTGAAAAAATATGTATTCCGTCTGCCCCGTAGAACACATAAGATATGTAGCACTCATGAATAAAATAGAGAGAGCTGGAGCCTGTTTGAGGTGACGCAAGATCCGGAGAAAACGAGTGCAGTAGTTGAGGCGCCACGTCGGCAGAACCAACAAGATACATCCTATATTTTTGAAGGAAAGTTTGAAACCGCAAAAGTACGATTTTACGTGCGTTAAAATACAGGACAACACGCTATTAAAGTATAGCTTTGAATAGAGGAGTTTGAACAAAAGTAAAAAGGCACCGGGGGCTGAAAATTGTAGTAATATTTTCAGGAAACAAACGAGCGCACCAATTATTCGTCTCAGGTGCGTAGCAGTCCCTTCTACAAGCGGGCATCAGAAATTACTGGAAACATGGTGAAGGTAAGGATATGTCTGTTCTTCTGTATCGATTTATGTATGTGCTTACGATAAGTAAAGTGATAGGCTACTGCATATCAATTGGGGTATGATAAAACCAATTGCGCACGAACGAAATATACGAAATTGATTAGATCCGGACTGAGTGATGCACTGAGCTTCCTTTCAAGGAAACAGTAGGTTAAGGACATTTTTTTTTAGTATTAAACTAAATCTACAGCCCAAATTATTGACGTGTGGGAAATTTCGCTAGCGTTATGATTTGAGTGTTTTCCCTGTGCAACCAGCTAATTGGAGCTTTCACAACAGGACGACTTTTTAAGACTCCTTTAAAAGCCTGTAGCCTTAGCTTTGTCATATTTTTGTGATTTTTGGTTGATTTAACAAAAGGGCATTTTAAATCAACACGAAGCAAACAATGATTGTCGCATGGTTTTGCAACAAGAGTAAGAACTTTGAACATCCAACAAGCACTGGTTTTGAACGTTGTTTGTGCTTGACGGGCTCCGTCAAAAATGTAACGTTTTGTGCATGAAATCCCAGAGCATAACCTTACTAATAATATGCAGTTATTTAACCTACTTGTGCCCTTTGAGCACTGTTTCATGGCTGCTCAGAATTTGCACCGATCTTTCTATTCAGAAATACATTTCTAAGTGTTAGATTATACTGTTTTGACTTTTCCAACAGGCTTATAGTGTTGATGGTTTAACAATTTGTACGATATACTACTTGTATGAACTTGCTTATTAAATTGCATGTATTCTAGCCTAATCAGTATTGTTTTTGTTCTGTAAGAACGTGAACGCCACCCCAGAGCCCCAGCCTGAAGGTTGTCTCGTGGAAGAAGAACCTGAGTTAACTGGAAGCGAGCCCACAGCAGGTAAATAACACAATCATCAACAGTGCGGTGAACAATATCTCTCTGCGCTGTAGCCATCTCTCTTGGTTTGCAATTAAAGCCCCCTTTGTCAAGGGACACTTGAACCATCTGGGATAAGGTGCATTTCAGGGTAAAGGGTTGTGTTGCTGTTTAACAAACTGTAGAGCTGTATTAATAAGGGAATATGTTTGTGATCAGGTGAGGTTGTAGCTCTCAAACTCAAGGTGGCATTCTGCCTTCAACCCTACAGTTTTCAGTCATTAGCTTTGTTCCCAAAGACCTCGTGTACTACAATCCTGAAGCTGTTTTTTTTTTACGTTTAGAAATGCCAATCATCGCTTGCAATATGGTTTTCGAAACCATATGACCCTTATTTTTCATCAGAGTAAGAATCCTTCAACAACAAAAATATGCACACGCTATGGCAGTTTTGCACATTGGTTTCATGTACCAAATAAAAAATGAAATGTTTCCATCGCCTCTTCAACTCTACCAATAGTTTGTCACAACTGTTGCGTTAAATAGCAAATGCGCTTACTCTGGATGATCGTTCTCATACCATGCAATTTAAACCGCATGGTTTCTCCGAGTTGTAGTAGGAGGACCACACACCATGTCATCGTGTGCCTCAGTTTACTTCGATATGATGGTTGTGTCGTACCAAAACTTCATGTTCCATCACAGCTGTTGTGTATTTTATCTGGTATGACTTTACTCACATAACTGGATGGGAATGTGGTTACTAAGTAGAATACCTCAATGTATTGACATGCCTTACTATTGTTTAATGATATGATTCATTGTGTGTAGGCCTCTTTCTCTGCTGATGGTCTGTTTCACAAACATGACGTGTGGTCCTCACTCTCTGGTCTTTCGCTATCTGTTATGTCCATCTTTCTAAAACTGTTTTGCGTGTGTTCTAAAACCCATCTCTCTCATAGATGAGGGGAAGGATGCAGGTAAGGAGCACCCCGAGGCCCAGCCAGGCATGATCTGGCGGGTCGGGGGTGGCCTGTTCCGTGCCAGTAAAACTGTGGTGGGCGCCACGGTAGGAGGAGTTGCCTGGCTCGGCGGGAAGAGTCTGGAGTACACTAAATCAGCAGTTACTTCAGTCCCCTCAATGAGCGTCAGCCTGGTGAAAGGGGTCGCCGGGGGCGTGTCATCGGTCGCCGGGGGCGTGTCATCAGTGGGTTCCACGGTAGCTGGCAAAGTTCCGTTCAGAGCCAAGACAAAGGACAAGGCAGAGTGAGGAGGAGATGATGATGGACACGCAACACAATGCATCGCCCCACCGACTGAGCCATAAGAGGAAGTGATGAGTTGAAGCTAGTCGCCATGTTTTCAAAGTGGATTGATTTCGTTAGTTTTTTTTTCTTCGTTTGTACATCATTCACTAAGTTGTACCTGGAGAAACAACATGTTCAGTAGTGCCTTTTGTAGCCTCCCCCTTCTTTCCTTGTTTTTTTTTTTTGTCAATTAAAAAAAATCGGTGTTTTTGTTAGTGTTGAAGAGGGAGATTACTATTTATTCAGGCCAGAGGTCACAATTGTCCCCCTCGCCATCTATTCCCCCCCCCCCCCCCAAACACCATTTCACTGAGCAGTGTGTACAGGGGGTCTTCATCCAAACCTACATGGTCCCCTGAAGCCTTAAGACAATGTAAAGCAGTTATATAAGGAGGGAGAGAGATAAACAGGCATGCTAGGTTGGGTTCTTCTCTTCCACCATTTAAAGCCTGGTTTGTGGTTTATAATGTGCTGGAATTTTTGTATGAGTTTTTTTTTTGTGACCGCAAACCCAAACACAGAACATTAGCTTGTTTCGAAATGGTACAGTGAACCATGTGAAGATAGCTTTTTGGGTCTTCTGAAAAGAGTTTGATAGCATTTCCAAAATAAGAGTTGGAGGTGATGTGGTTCTGAGAGCCAATAGCCCTGTTTAGGTTGTTGTGGTAAAACGATATGATCACTTTAATCATGGTTATTCAGTAGATGCATATATGAAATGGAGACGTCATAAATTTTACACAAAATAAAATATCTATTTATTGATGGACTTGTTTCTCTACTGTCTGTCTTTGGTCCTTTTATAATGTTTCTATGGAAACTCAACATTTCAATGCAACAGTTTGGGTTTGTTTCTGTATTCTGCCACAACTTGGCTGTTGCTGGTAGAGAATGCTGATATGACTGTCTGGCATGCTTGTACTTTCCAACATAATAAAGTCTCGTGGGAAGTTTGACTTTGTGCCTCTGTCTCATTCACAATTTGGGATGTACCTTATAGTCTCAAGTCTATGCTACCGGGGTGTACTCACTAGGAAGCAAACGCATTGAAATGGTGAGGGACCTACCTGAATTTGTCCAATAAACTTGTTTTTGTTACAAAACGTTTAACCTTTGGAGTAAATGTTTTCCGTTGCGAAAGGTTTTGCAACTGTTAGTCTAAATGAGGCCTGGGGTGTACCCAGGAATTAAATGATGAAGCCAAATGAATAGTTGGAGACGGTACTAAATTTGAGAAGTCCATTGGGACTGCATTTCTTCAATGGCAACATACTCTGTTTGTGTAATGTCTTTGTTGCCATGTTGAAGGGCTCTTGGGTGTTGCTGATTCTCAAGGGTCTGAGTGTTTGGGTCAATATGGGGTCCTATTATTAGCCTTTGTACCAAACTGTTACTGCATTACATATCACTATGGACAACACAACAGGTGGACTATTCTACTGCTGAACCTAAGTGCTAGATTCAATCTGATCACTTGTTTACTGCAATGCATCTTCAAGGCAATGTTTCCGTGTTTAAACGCTGCATGTATCAATCGGAAATTACCGTTTGAATGTCAATCGTGCTGTTACGCAGATCTTCTGCCGTCCGTATTGAATCTAGGCCTTACTGGCAACCAGCCAGACAAGATATTGAATCCTCTTGACGTTCTTTTGTCTGCTCTGCAATGGTGTACTTTGAAACTTCTCCATGTTCCAAAAAGATAAAAGTACGTGTAAGTGTTAACTTTTGTCAAGTGTATTTAAATAAACTGCTGATAAATCAGTAAAACCTTGTAGCTTTCCTGCTCACATCCTTGGTGCCAGTCTGGAACCATCATGGTCTTGCTAAAAGGCAACCCATTCCAAACCGGTTCAACTCAGAAGCAGAAGAGGGCCCCAGCTAGCTTATTGTACTAACTTTCATGAATTATTACCAATATTGCTGAAATAATTAGCCTAATGAAATGTAACATTCATGAACAGAAATGAAATTGGATGAGGAATCGCACGTTAAAATGTCAGTGTGTTTCAACTATTTAATTTCAGTTGAAATAGAATAGTTTACATAGCCAAGAGCCGAGATAGAGGTACATATACTATATCAATTAAGTTATTTAAAAATGTATATGAAATTTAAAGCTAATATTTTTTTTTAAACCAGTAATGTACAGCCCCAGAAGGAAAACAAAAAACAATCTGTATAAAAAGCAGATTTATGAAAACAACCTACATGATACCAGCCAACATAAAATAGATTGACTTCCTGCTAGTTTTTGAAACTGAAGATTGACTTTCTGCTTGAAAGTTGACATTACATTTACATTTGACATTTTGGTCATTTGGCAGACGCTCTTATCCAGAGTGACTTATGGTTAGTGCATTACACTATGGAAGACAGTATTAAAGCAATGTCACAGTACTACATCTTTCAGAAGCTAGTGAATCTGGGAAGAACTCCCAATGGCAGTGTCCCCAGCAGAGGCAATGGTAGATGGAGCATAATACAGTAGGCCACTTGTTCACCACCAGCAGTAACACTGATCTTCCGTCCAGGCAGTTCACATCCTCTACCCAGAATAACATTCTTCACCCTCCATTTTAGAAAAAATAAGAAACATGGTGGAAGAACACATGATGAACTGCTGAGGCTATTACATATCATTTCCCTACAGAGAGCAGGTGATTTGATCCTCAGGGTTAGAGGTCAAAGGTAAACCCTAAAGGTAATGGGTAGTCCAGACCTAAATATCAGGTCTCCAGTGAAATGGTTTGTCTTCGGGCTATATGGCTATGTGTCACACACATACAGTAAGGCACAGTATGGGAAAATGTAATGTACAGTCCACAGTCTGACATATTTACATAAATTACATCATAACATATTATAGACTGTATCTTATATTCAACCCAGGTGGGGTATTTAGGGTCATAATAAGCTCTCAAGATTAGATTACGATAAACCCAAACTGATTTGACCCTTTTGCCTAATTGAAATAGTACATCTTTGAGATCTCAAACCTAAGACGTCTCAGGGACTTTCATGTGACATCGCATACGGAAACAATAAGAGTTTTCCCTTTTTATACAAAAAAAATAATCTGTCTTTAAACATCTCTGTACAGTATATATCATACAAAATAATATCTATCTATGACGGCAGCAGCTTATGAAGACACAGCCATCCTCTCATCCTGTTGACCCGTACTCTTCTGAAACACAAACACAGAACAAAGAAAACATTGTCAAATATTATGACATCGTTTCACCATGTTTATAGTCTCACAAAGCAGGAGCTCTGATAAACTGATCATGTGGAGTCTATTTTACTATGCCCCTAAAAGTATATATTTATGAACTCAGAAATATGAATATTTCAGACTATTTAATAGCTTATCGATCATGCTTTGTGACATCCCCCCAGGTACATAACATCGACTTTAGAAAACAGAATGTAAACACAAATATTGACCCCTGACTTACATGTCGGTGGTGTCGCTGCACCTTGAAGGCAGGGGCCGGAAAGTCGCTGCCCACTTCCTGTTCCGACTCCCGCCCCCTCTTCCCAGTCCCGCCCCGTGCCAGATGACCTGGATAGTGAGGCACAGCAAACTCATGGGCACATCCTGTCCGACAGAGTTGCTGATTGGACGATCCTGCCTGCTCTGTGTGCGCCATTCCACAGCCTGCAGTGACCAAGAGGCAAACAGAAATAGACCCATAAGAATGTCCTCCTCTACATAACACTGCAAGTGACTGTTGTGACCAGTCTGTGTACTGTCGGATATGAAATACTGTGTCTAGACTTACTCTGAGTGTATGTTGGTCCAGGTTGTGGCATCACTCCACTGAGTCCCGGCAGCTCCTCACCGTTCACATTTACTCTACTACGGCCTGGAGAGAGGAGAAGAGAGGGAGAGGGGAGGGTAGAGGAGAGGTGAAGTGTGGGTTAGAGTGTGCTCACTTTGCAGTCGTGGTGTGATATTATTTGGGATAATGTATGAACGGTATCTAAGGAGGTTTAGGCAAATGAGCCTTGCTCACCATGATGGCCGTTGAGCCCGCTGTGTTTTCTACCAGTAGAGGGCGATGCCACCGCATTCAGATCCTCAGTGGGACTGGTCGGCACAGCTGCTAGTAAGCCTATTGGGAGAGAGACACAAGTTATAATGAATTACCAAGTGTGAGAAAGAGCACGATAGAGACAGACAGAAAGAAAAAGAGAGAGAGCGAGAGAAAAAGAGAGTGGGCAGGTGATAGGAAGAGAGTGAAAAAGAAAAGCGAGAGAGAGTTCAATACAAAGTGAGGGAGGGAGAAAAATACTTACTGACTCCTCTGTATCTGGACAGCTGCTGGTACATTTGTCTCATCCTCTCTATGTTGAGTCGGCTGGCCTCTGCATGGTTCACCATGGGTTTGGGGTAGTCCACCCCGACCACACATTTGGCCGCCCGCTGCACCTCTATGGGGGCGTTCCAAGGGTCGTAGATGTACTTGTCTGGCATGTCCTTCAGGACAGGTAAGTAGCGTCTGCAAGCAGAGGGAGAAATTAAATCTCAGCACCTCGTCACAACTGCCAGAGCAGCTGGTTCAGCATAACATACAGACAGTGGTCGGACAGAACAGCCTTGCTAATGCATGACTTGATAAAGAAGATACTTGTGTGTGTGCATCTTGTGTGTGTGGGTGTTTGTGTGTGCGTGCATGTAGCTATACCAACCTAATGAAGTCTCCTTCGGGATCTATTTTTCGTCCGAAGCCCACGGGGCAGTAGCAGTGGAAGAACTGCTGGAAGAAGGAACTGCAGGAGTGACACAACCAGCTGCCTGCGTTCACACTCCAGTCTGCATCCAGCAGCAGCTCCTCAAACACCTGACAGACACACACAGAACAACAACACAGTCATTCACACATAACATGTATCTCTTCTGATTCTTCCCCCCTCCCTCCCTTCTCTCTACCTTCATTCCCTCTTCCCAGCCCTCCCTCCCTCCACACCACCCTCCATCTTTCTCTACCTTCATGCCCTCCTCCCAGCTGATCCACAGGTCTCCTCTGGTCAGGAAGCAGGCCACGGCGTGTCTGGCCAGGTGGTGGATCCAGCCTTCCTGCCTCAGCTGAGTCATGATGGCGTCGATCCAGGGGAAGCCCGTCTTGGCTTCGGCCCACTTGGCCAGCGCCTCGGCGTTGCGGTCCCAGGGGATGCGGATACAGATGGGGTTCCCGTCCATTTTGTCGAAGCGGGGGTTGTTAGTGGCGGCCGTGTAGAAGAACTCACGCCACAGCAGCTTGTCGTAGAGAGAGATGGGGGGACTGCCGTTCGTCTTCACCTGAGGGGAGAAGAGAGAGGAGAATGTAATCGTGAGGAAATGTGTGTTGGTGTTAGGTTGGGTTGGATGTGTGTGTGTTGGTGTTAGGTAGGGACGGATGTGTGTTGGTGTTAGGTAGGGACGGATGTGTGTTGGTGTTAGGTAGGGACGGATGTGTGTTGGTGTTAGGTAGGGACGGATGTGTGTTGGTGTTAGGTAGGGACGGATGTGTGTTGGTGTTAGGTAGGGACGGATGTGTGTTGGTGTTAGGTATGGATGGATGTGTGTGTGATAGTATTTAGTAGGTGTAGTTATGTGTGTGAGGTACTGTACCTTCTTGTAGAGCTCTGCCAGTTTGCTGTAGAAAAGTCGACAGGACAGACATCCAAAGCGGAGGTAGGGGCTGAGACCTAGAGGACTGGGCAGCAGGGGGCTGGCGATCTTCCTGGTACTCTCAAAAGTCACCTGCCACGCCTGGAGAGAGAGAAAGGTGGTTTAATATATGATACATCGATGATATAATTGGACAGGAAAATCTGCAACGCTCGTTCACCATAAAAAAAATCCCATCTATGATATAAAACACAATTACTAATGAGTCTCTGTGTGTGTGTATGTGTGTGTGTGTGTGTGCGTGCGTGTGCAGTTACGTACAGTGGAGAGGTCAGGTCCCAATTGTCTCTCTATCCTGGTGAGAGCTTCACTCTCTCCTCCTGGCCACACGGCTGGAGCTAAGCCCTCTGTATCAAAGCCTGGGGAGAGAAACACAGAGCATGTTTAGACACTTCAGGTAAATTATCTCGAAAACTCGTTTTTTCCGCTCCTAAGAACCATTCTAGACAGACTTGAAAGAATTGCGAAAACAATTGAATGTTCAACTCCATGAAGCAAGTATGGACACCCATTCCAATAGTGTCTTACCCAGCTCCTCCAATAGGGGTACTCCGTACTTGTCCCTGTGGTTGTCTGAGACAGGGGTGACACATCGACCCATGCTGGCCCGGGACAGAGCCTCTACTGGGGCATCGGGGGGCGGCATGGAGCCCACCAATGTCTGGAAATGCTTGAAGGTGAGAGGAGGATGACCCCCGTTGAGCTCTATGATCCTGCAGAGAGGAGAGGGTTTTCAGTTAGGGCTCTGTTCAATCCAAACCTCCAAGTGATGTCATCCGAGTGTCCCACTCACTTGTCCAGGTCGTAGAGAGTGTGTGAGGTCCTGCTGACAACCTCCACTCCAGCCTCTGTGGCCAGTTTCTTAATGGCTGCATCCCGCTCCTTACCAAACGGCTCAGAGTCACACTCAAACGTCAGCTGGGAGATGTTCCAGTCCTGAGAGGACAGGACACAGCAGACACACACTGGGGTTAAAACCATATATACTGATCGGCTTTGAAATGGTCAGAAAACACTGATACAGTAGGGTGAATATTTGCTGTCCCTGGGGGTGAGGGAGGCTGGGGAGAGGGGAGGGAAAAGGGATCTCACCTTAAAGAGTTGGGGGAAGATGTTGGCCGGCTGGCCTCGGATCACAAACAGACGGGAGTTGAGCTTCCGAAGGCTTGCGTCTAGATCTTCCAGGCACTGCAGCAGGAACCTGAAACACAGGAGGGACGACGACCGTCACTACATGGCCATGCTGGAGAGGACACTGCTTCAGGGGTATTCTCAGAGCGCAAAGAGACTCATGTTTACTACTTAGACCTGACACCATGTTTGACTGAATAAAACCCTAATAAGTCCCACTAAATAATATATTATAAGTAAACGAATAAGAACATGTTTGTTGGATCAGGATATAAATACATAAACTCTAAATCCCTTTCTAAGAAGCAGACCGACGCCCTTTGACCACATGTCCATCATTTATGTTATGATGGTATGCAATGATCATATTATAATTGTTCCATCGCCGCATGTATAACGATGCAGGTTTCAACAACTAGTATTTCACACAAACTTTCTGAAGCTCACATTTGCCTTTTCGCATTTACGACACCCTTTCCAGCATTTATAAAGTAAATCATGTCATTGAGGCACAGATTCAGTCCTCACTGTTGCATATGTCATATTTGGCATGAAACTGTGCCGTGGCTGAGTTCGCAGGATCACAGCATAGCATCCCAGGTGACTGAATGACTGACTGAACGTAGTCACCAGAAAATGCTGTGATCCTTCTGCTAAGCGTAAGAACAGCCCCCTGAGAGAAGAGCAGCAGGTGATACATGGTGTGTTTGTCTGGTGTTTGAGTAAACACCTGAACACCTTCGAAGACAACGATAAACATACCGCCCGTGGAGAGAGGCCAGATAAGCCGATAGTCCTGCTATCTGTCTGCTGCTTCACACTAGCAATTTTCCAGATCAAATAACAACGAAAGTATAGGTGTTACCATTGAAACTGTGGTTAATCCAGCTGCGGACCTGAGGGCCACTGCCGCCCGCCTCCTGCTGCTTGAACAGTTAAGAGATAAAGCTAGGCCGCTCTGACACTGCATACCCTGCTGGAAAGTAGGTCATCCCAATAGCAACCACTTACTCAGGAAATGTAACTCTCTCTTGGCACACTAAACCGGCTCCCTGCCTGAACGACGCCATTTTACAGGCCTCGGCTCTGCGCTCTTGAGTCTTTGAAAGATGCCAGAAAGAATGCCCCAGAGAGGATTTATTCAATTGTACAGAAAGTGAAAAGAACAGGCAACGGTAAGAACTTGGAGGGAAATATTTATATTACACTATTAATGCTCTCTTAACTGTCACCGGAAAAGAGAAGCTGTTGCTTTTGCCTGCTATTCATCCCATTAGTATTCCTCCGCTAACTTAAAATGACCACGGAATAAGCACCACTTCACTATTTCACATGCTCGCCATCAATCAATGTTTCAAAGAGAATAACCTAGTAGATACCCAAAAGAATAGTCAAACATAGGATCCACAAACTTTCAGAACCTACCATAATAGCTACATACAGAAGTCACTACTTTTATCTTGAAAGCAGACATAATTACAATATAGGCCTACTGCTGCAATCCTTACTCTGCTGGGCCCAAACAACTACCTGATGATGTCAGGGTCCAGGCTTTCCACTGGCACATCTGATCACTCCATACTACCATCCTCTTTAGCAAGGCCAGATATTGGCAACTGTGTGACGGGAGCCGTTCTGAGAAGCACCACAAAACTAGAACCACTAGAACAGCTGGGTCTGGGACAATTCAGTGTCATTGATTTTCAATAAAGATTTGTACAAAATCTTGAAATTGGACTTTCAATTCACTTCTTGAATTCAAATGGAACAGAGTTCAACCCAACCTACCTCACTTACTCTGTAACAACACTAACAACACTGTAATAACCATTGAATTGTATTTATGGTAATAACACATAAGCATTCCGAGCATGGACAATTCATTTAAATCTACTGGGACAATAGAACCGTATTGACTGGTTGGTTGATGGATGAATAGATACGGTTGTTGTTCCTCACCTCCACCGGTTGACCCCCAGGTTGGAGGAGCCAGCGAACCAGGGGTCTAGGAAGTAGACACAGCGCACTGTGTCTGAATCACGCACAGCCTCCAGCAGGGCCGGGTTGTCATGGAGACGCAGTCCCTTCCGGAACCAGTGGATGGAGTTCTTGGCCATGTTCAAAAACAGGGCCTGGAAAAAAGACAGGAAATGTTAAATGTTTAGAAGCACAGTATGTACTTTAGGGAATTGGTCACATGAAAAATGTTTTTAAATAGTTAAAGACTAACAGAGAACTGATTATTAAATACACTGGAAGTTAGAAGCATAATATTAATATTACACAATTCAAAAATGTGTTTATTGGGTAATGGTTATTGGAATGAAATTGTACATTTGCATGTTCAGTTGGAAAATTACTTTTGTTAGAAACAATGTACAAAAAAGTATAAAATGGATTATCGTATTTCTGTTACAGACTATATGATGCATAGAGCTGAGAGTCAAATGGGACTAACACAGTACAACTAGCCTTAACCAAGCAAAGCATTGCTTCAAATCTCATGTCTCCAATTAGTTTGACTTATTAAAACTCATTATTTGTGTTTTCCAAACATGGAAATAACGATCTCATCTAAAGCAATTTGCGGACAAATCAGAAAAATACAATAATGCACGAAAGCAATAGAAATAAATATTGCCATTATATTTTTTTTAACAACTTGCAAAAAAAGACAATACCCTCAGTCTCACAACTTTTGAACGAAGTTATGTCACACTCAGATAGTATGACACAAATGTATGACACAGTGTAGGTGATTTGGTCACCGTAACATCAGAAACGTTAGACCACAAGCATCATCAACATAATATACATTGCATAACTAAACACACATTGTTCAGAAAGCTCAGACACACACACACACACACACACATACAAATGTTAAACCGTATCAATGGTCAGACAACTTCGTGTTTTGATAACTTGGAATTATTAGGTTATATATGCATCTTTGCCAATTGTAGTTACTGACATCCTTGTTCTGTACAATGGTCTCTACCTACAAAGTAGTATACTCTAAATATCCCAATTAATACAAAATAAAAAAATATATATATATACTCACACCATTCAAACCAATGAGGGTTGTGAATTGTAAATCCAATTATCTCAGAATAATTCTAGGTCACGATTTGCCAATGCACAGCCTCAGAATCATGTCAGTTACATGTACCTTATGTCAGGATAATACATGTGCATGGAAGATAGACCTACATTCTGATAAGTAATAAGCTTACCTGTAATGTGTTGTCAAGGGTGTGTCTCTTATGTCAGGATCGTTTAATTCCACGGGTGGTCTCTCAAAGTGGGAATCAAACAGTCGAGGTTTTCTTGTTGGGTACAGTTAGTTCTCCCAGTGCAAGAACAAGACGACAGTTGCATAACTGTTCTAGTTACTGCGCATGGCCAATGTTCCAGAACAACACGTGATATAGAAATATAAATGAATAAATATGATGTCTGTTTCAAAGCACAGTGACTTTACTGGCTAGTTACAAAGTTCTAGGCTCCCAGCAACACGCCCCAACAAGCAATAAAGAAGCGACCTAGAAATCCAATTGGTTGACGCAGTAGGCCTTTACTCACGTTTTTGCTGCATGGAACGATCGGGAGTACTTTTTTGAGATGCATCCAGCTGCAGCCTCGCAGACTAGCCTGTTACTAAAACTAGCCTGTCACTAAAACCAATACTATATACTGGCAGTGGTTAATCTCTACCACATACACGTGAATGTATTTTCTTTCCTAGATTCCTTTCCTCGCCCACTTTCCTTTCCTAGCTTAATTTATTATCTACTGGCCGTGGTAATCCCTACCACATACATGTGAACTCCTTTTCTTTCCTTGATTCCTTTCCTCCTTTCCTCGCTCCCTTTCTTTTCCTGATTTCCTAGCTCCATTTATTTTACTCCTTTCCTATCCTTCTTTCTTTTAGTCCTTTTCTAACTTCCGTTGCTAGCTTCCTTGTCTTTCCTCCTCTTCTTTGATAGATTCCCATTCTCATTTCCTAGCTCCCATTCCTCTCCTCCTTCCCTTTCCTAGCTCCTTTCTTCCTTTCCTAACTTAATTTCCCTCTTCCTTTCATTTACTACTTTTCTTTCCTAGATGCAGAATGTCGGCCCAGTTTCACCTAGTTTCATCCTCTCCACTACTCGCGACTGGACTTCCTCTCACTACCATATTTGGTGGGGAGAAAATGTGTAAATGGCTGCTTCAAATTTATAGCCCCCTGTGACATCTCTGGGGTTTCCCTTCTGTCTGTGAGGGTAATTTTAGTGACTGGCTGCTGCCGGACTATTGACTTTCTAGTATGTAGAGGCTTTTGGTGGACTAGATATGATTTCTTATGTAGTTTTCGTGCCATTTATGTTTTCATTGTAGGTTGAAAATATGTATTTTATATGGAATAACTTAATTTCTATAACCTGAAACACCGCCCTCTTTTCCCCGTGTATTTTGTGATTGGTTACATTGGGAAAGACCCGGATGTTCACGGGGTGGTACGATTTTAGAGTCCTATGCGTAGTGCAGTTGCCTGCTAAACCATGGAAACAAGTGCAACTGTGTCGGCCTGGATGGAGGACGTTATGAATTAAATAACGTACACGTTCATATATTCAGATTTTGAATAAATATCTGAAATCAGACGTACAAAAATAATCTAAAAAATAATTGCAAATAGTTTACTTTTAACATACAACAAAATGAATGAAATCCGTATAGATTTTTATTTGGGCAGTTTTAGCGTGACTTTGTTTGGGGTCCTTCGTTAGCTAGGCGCCAGTCACTCTCTTGTTAGCAACAGAGCTACATAGCTCAACGTCTTTGTTTTGGATAAATCGACTTGAATACTGTTTATTTTGATATTCGTGGTCTCAGAATTGGTCAGCGATGAATTTAGAGTTGCTCGGTAAGGATAATTTATAATTCTTCAATAATTTATTGGGTGTAGGACTTCACGTAAAGGAGGATATCGTAGCTTGGCAGCACTAGCATGCTAATTAACGAACGCCAAACAAAGCAGTCTGAGTATAAGTAACGTTAGTGATAAATACAATCTATTTATTTCCAGAGTGTTAATCTTACCTTTTAACTACAAGGTGAAAGCACACCGCGAAATAGCAGGCAACTACTACTATTAGACTTTAGCCATTACATTAGCCAATGAACGATCTTCGTATGTAGATACTGTCGTTTGGATTCAGAGGATGTAAACAGTCAGCAACGTTAGCTAGTCTGTGGATTGTGTGCTCTTCCAGCTGTTATATGACCTAAGTCAGTCTATATGTACTAGAGAGCTAACCACATGATTTGTTATTTTTCTATAGAGTCGTTCGGGCAGAATTATCCAGAGGTAAGCCATTCCAATCTTATTATACATGTTACTTGTCATTTACATTGTAGTCATTTAGCAGACGCTCTTATCCTGAGTGACTTGCTGATGAATACATCTGTCTCTGTGTGAGTGTCTTCACATATAGTTGCGATCTCATTGACAGGAGGCCGATGGCACTCTGGACTGTATCAGTATGGCTCTCACATGCACTTTTAACCGCTGGGGCACGCTTCTGGCGGTGGGCTGCAACGACGGACGCATCGTCATCTGGGACTTCCTGACACGGGGCATCGCCAAGATCATCAGCGCTCACATTCATCCAGTCTGCTCACTGTGGTGAGAAAGCGAGCCGCGGTCACGAGAAAGGGAAAACACCAGGGTTGGGGTCAATTCCATTTCGATTGCAGTCAATTCGGGAAGTACACTGAAATTCCAATTTTCTTCAATACTTTTCAATTCGGAAGAATTGTGGTTTGGTTTACCTTATGTATTGATTGCAAATGGAATGGACCCCAACACTGTAGCACAAACACTTTTCAGAATCAGCAAACTATGCTTACATTTATATATGCAAAAATGTTCTTCTATTTACTCATAAACCCATGATTTGGTCCTGGAGCCCTTGTCAAAAGGTGTTTTGACTGTGGTTCTGAATAATTTTTAGTGTGGTTCTGAATCTTAACTGTCCTGAACCTTAACCTTGTGCCTCTGCAGTTGGAGTCGAGACGGTCACAAGCTGGTGAGTGCGTCTACAGATAACATAGTGTCGCTATGGGACGTCCTGACGGGAGACTGTGACCAGAGGTTCCGCTTCCCCTCGCCCATCCTCAAACTGCAGTACCACCCCAGAGACCTGTGAGTTTCTATATATCTGACTCATCTTATACCTCAGCCTAGTCTTGTCCTTTCTAACTCATAACTCCTAAACCCAACCATTAAACTACAGTTAGTACCACCGACCCCACCCACCTGGGAAATATATATCTATACTTCGACCTTAGCTCAGCCTACACCTCAGGCCTCTTATGATTCCTAATTTATTGTTACTCCTAACCTCAACCCTTACACACCCAAAGGTCTGTGAAGTGGTTGTTTATCTAATATGGGATAAGGGAGTAACGGTATGGAAAAATATGGAAATCCCCCCTTGTAAATCTCAACCTGTCCTTTGTTTCAGTGACAAAGTCCTGGTGTGTCCTATGAAGTCAGCTCCGGTGCTGCTGACCCTGTCCGACTCTAAACACGTGGTTCTGCCCGTGGATGACGACTCTGACCTGAATGTGGTGGCGGCCTTCGACCGGCGGGGGGAGTACATCTACACCGGCAACGCCAAAGGAAAGGTCAGTGGTCACTGTGGCCTGGGTTTATGTATTTGTGAATCAGACATTTTGTCATATTCTTTTTCTATTTAGCACTTTATAGGTTGTGTGTGTGTGTGTGTGTGTGTGTGTGTGTGTGTGGTGTGTGGTGTGTGGTGTGTGGTGTGTGTGTGTGTGTGTGTGTGTGTGTGTGTGTGTGTGTGTGCGTGCTTATTGTTCTCACTGATGTGACCCTGCAGATTCTGGTGCTGAACACGGACACACAGGATCTGGTGGCATCGTTTCGGGTGACAACAGGGACCAGTAACACCACAGCCATCAAGTCCATAGAGTTTGCGCGCAAGGGCAGGTGAGAGGACTGAGAGGAAACCAATCAGTATGTGTTGGTGAAGGCTGAAAGGCAATAGGACCATGTTTGTGTGAGAAATCATTCTGGTACTTAGAAGGTAGTTGTGTGCCTCTTACGGAGAATATTTCATAGTTCAGTCAAAGGACTGATCGTGATCCACTCTCTCCTCTCTTCCTCTCTCCAGTTGTTTCCTCATCAACACAGCAGACAGAATCATCAGGGTGTATGATGGGAGGGAGATTCTCACCTGTGGGAGAGACGGGGAGCCAGAGCCCATGCAGAAACTACAGGACCTGGTCAACAGGTGAACACACACATACACAGAGACACACACACACACGCACGCCTTCGCTGTGCATACAAACCACACACGCTCACTTTGATACATCTCTTTCCCTCACTCCTTCCCCTCTCTCTGTAGGACTCCCTGGAAGCGGTGTTGTTTCTCTGGGGATGGGGAGTACATTGTGGCTGGTTCAGCCCGGCAGCATGCTCTGTACATCTGGGAGAAGAGCATTGGCAACTTGGTAAAGATCCTCCATGGAACCAGAGGAGAACTACTGCTGGACGTGGCTGTAAGGAACCACCCAAAACCTTTATTTTTTTAGCCCTCTTCCCCTCACTAGCTAATTGTCATGAGTTATTCTCTTTTTTTGCCTCTTTTCTGGAGGATGTGCTTCCTCTGTTTTGAATTGTCTGTACTGGAGATTCACAGAATTGACAGTAACTCATGGTGCTGGTGAACTTTTTCCTGACCTATGAACCCTGACCTCTCTGCAGTGGCACCCTGTGCGGCCAATCATCGCCTCCATATCCAGCGGAGTGGTGTCCATCTGGGCTCAGAACCAAGTGGTGAGTGACACACAATAAGGTTGGACCTGAGTTTTACACCCTGGAACTGGTCTGGGTGCTGGACTGGTCTCTTTCTGCGACTTGGCTACCTAGGTTTTGATTTCCGAGAGTGATTCCTCTGCCTTTGCAAGTGAATCTGATGGAATGGGTTAGCTAACTCAACGCTATGTGTTTTTGTGTTCAGGAAAACTGGAGTGCGTTCGCCCCAGACTTCAAGGAGCTGGATGAGAACGTGGAGTACGAGGAGAGAGAGTCTGAGTTTGACATAGAGGATGAGGATAAGAGTGAACCTGAACAGACAGGTAGACGTGCGCGCGCACACACAGGCACACACACGCACACCCTTGCATTGCGACTAGTCAGGGACTGATTTGTGTGTGTGTGTGTCAGGTGCTGACGCTGCGGAGGATGAGGAGGTGGATGTGACCTCTGTTGACCCCATCGTAGCATTCTGCAGCAGGTAAGTGTGTTCGATGATGAAGGTAGACAGGTGTTTCAATGGTGACAGCCTTATAGCTTTAAATAGGCATTGCAATTGAATAGAAGTCTAATAGTAATACAATGATGAATATGGATTGTGGTCTCTGATCTCCCCCCTGTGTTAGTGATGAGGAGCTGGAGGACTTCAAGGCCCTGCTCTACCTGCCCATCGCTCCAGAGGTAGAAGACCCTGAGGAGAATCCATTTGGTCCCCCTCCGGATGCAGCCGGCCAGACCACCCCTGTAGAAGATGGTTCAGTCCACACAGGGAGCGGGGACAAGAAGCGCCAGCCGTCCTCAGAGGGAGTTCCGCCCAAAAAGAAGGCTCGTACCACCACCATCGAACTACAGGGGGTGCCTAGTGATGGTGAGAGTAACACACACACACACAATATGAACACTTTTTACTTTTTAATCATGAACTAGTACCCTGACCTGTGTATTCTCTCACTATCGTAGAGGTGCACCCCTTACTGGGGGTAAAGGGAGACAGCAAGTCCAAGAAGAAGACGGCAGGGCGGCCAAAAGGCTCCAAAGGTAAAGAGAAAGACTTTCCCTTCAGGCCCAAACCCTACAGGGGGGACAGGGTCTACCCTGATGGAGCGGTAGCAGGAGGAGGAGCAGGAGGAGGAGGAGGGATGAAGGGCAGAGCGGAGGGGGGCCTGACTGCAGCAGGTAAGGATGCAATATGATATGAAGCCACCATGAGGAGCCATGCTAATCCTGCTAGCTACGACGCTTCTCCAGCCCTCTGCTCCTCGCCCCCGCCCACCACACAAACAGATATTGCCCCCCCCCCCCAACTGATCCCCAAACCGCCCCCCAGACCGTCAACCCCTGCACACCACAGCCTCACAACCTGCCTCTAACTACTGATTGGGAACTGATTCTGGGCCAGATTAATAACCACAAAATCCCATCAAGAGAGATTCTCCCCGTTGCGAGGCGAGGGGGTTAGTTTCGATTCTGGTTATTGGGTTTGTTTGGTTTCCAACATGACCGCCGGCCGGCTAGCTGGCTCTCTCCTGACCTGACCTGCGGCTGGTTTGTCTACTTGCTGCTTGCCCTTTGACCCTCCTGCTCCGCTCCTGCCTCGCTCTCACCAGGGCTTGTGTGTCTATGTTGGGTGTGTGTCTCTGTGTTTGTTGTGTATATTTGTGGAATCAAGTTGTCTGCTCAGAGATTGGTGATGTTTGCTATGCTTTGTTTTTAACAACTGTCAAATCATCCAGCCGGACCACAATGCAAGACACTGAGAGAGGAGCAAAACTGAGCCGCCATAGGCTGTGCTCGAATGTCTACTCGTTTTTTATTGGTCAAACACCTAATGCATTGCTGTCTATCATGACCTTGACACCAGGGCTGTTCCACCAATTTGAAACCCACCATCTGATTGTCCTGAAATAATTGGTCATGTTAGAAACCGATACGATTAGTGTTCTTGCAACATTATTTTGAAATATAATATCGAAATCTGAGAAATTAAGCTAATTGATTGCATCCAAATTGGCCATTTTCTTAGTTTATAGGATTCATATAATATTCACTAACTATATTACGTAACATCTGATTTGGACCAAATGTTTTACTAACAATGAGTCAAACATTAGGAATCCAAAGGGTTGGTCAAAAGCCACTCAAAAAAAAACCCCCACACACACACACACACACCAATCCCACCACAACGATGAGTATATAGTACCAGTTTTCTGTGTCTGACAAGTAGTATGGAGCTGCGGCTCTGAGTATTGTTTCTTCATCTTATGTAATGTATTCCCAGTAAATTTGGTTATGTTTTCTTTTTCTCCCTCTGTACAGAGAAATTACCAATTGAAGTTGTTAGGTTTATGTCCCGTCCTACATCCAGATATTATGAGATTCTGACCACTATATGGTTCTGTTCCTACTATCCCCCCCCCCCCATGTTGAAGGAATAGTTTGCCCCAATTACAAAATGACATGGGCTTCCAAAATGACATGGGCTTCCTTAGGTATGAAAGCAACCCATGCGTTGGTTTTGTTGGCCACTTTTTCAAATGCTGTTTAGTCAATGGAATATATATTATCATTTTTACAATTCATGTTTAAACCATCCTGAAGTATCTAAAATTAGGTTTTGTAACTCAATAGTGTTACTTATATATTTGGGAATGAAGCTCCACTATACACGTTGCGTTTCTTTGCTTTGGTGATGTATGTAATGCTATGATCTTATGTAATGCTAGAGCGCATGAGTCGAGACCAGAGTTGGCACATTTGCAATTTAACCCAACAGTTTTTGTGACAAAACTATTAGTAGAGTTGAAAATGCGATTGGAGACACGGTGAACTTTAGATTTTTATTCGGTACATGAAAGCTTAAGTGGAAAAGTACATTTTGTGTGCACTACATCGTCACGCACTGATAAAAAAAAAAAAAACTAAGTATTTATCTGCAATACGTCTGTTTAGTGGAAATGCATCACCGGTGGGAAAATGCGCATATATTCTTTATGTGGATTCCAGAATATTTGCATGAAAATATGTCGTCAATTGGATGGAAACCTAGCTATTGTTAGAAAAAAGTTTAGTCAAAATCAGATGTAAGGTACTATATTATATGAATGCTATAAATAAAAATGGGCAATTTGGGTGCACTCAATTAGCTTAATTTCTCAGATCAAATTATATTTAAACAAAATAAGGTTGCAGGAATGCTTATCTTATCTGTTTCTAACTACAGAAGCGATTTTCAGAACAATCTGAGATGGTGGGCGTCATGATTTGCTGAAATGACATGGAACCAGGCTATGCATCTGCAATTTAAAAAGATAAATGTAAAAAAAAAAAAAACTTTTATTTAACTAGGCAAGTCAGTTAAGAACAAATTTATTTACAATGACGGCCTACCGGGAAACAGTGGGTTAATTGCCTTGTTCAGGGGCAGAACGAAAGATTTTTACCTTGTCAGCTTGGGGATTCGATCCAGCAACCTTTCGGTTACTGGCCCAAAGCTCTAACCCCTAGGCTACCTGTCGCCCCTTTTGGAGAGTGAGGGAATTTCTTCTTTTGAATCACATTTTATTTTCCAATACACGTCTAAGTTGCATTATTGTTTCAGTGCTAACTTTTGCTGTTGCAAAGTGAAGGAATTTCTTATTTTGAATCCCATTTTACTTTCTAATGCACCGCTCTTCAAGTTGCATTGTTGAGAAACTCATTATGCCAAGAGCCATGATATACATGTAATGCCTCTGTATTGAATTCAGTGTTGAGTTCACGTTATCTTGATACACTATCATTTCTGGACCTGGGAAGGTCAAATGGGCAACATTTTAATGTGTTCAAGGACATCATCTCTGACTGTGTTTCTCCGACAAGAAGGTATGTTGTGAGCTATAATATATTTATTTTATGTAGCGCTTTTCGTTACAAAGACAATCTCAATGAACAAAACAAATGCAGAGATCTGGATGGTCTTGGGCACCAGTCTTCCACAGCTTCAGGTGTTGTTCAGAACGGCTGTGCAGTCGCTTAAGCGGAGGGAGCATCGACGACACAGAGAGGGAGCATCGTCGGTCAGTTACTCAGACAGCTCTTCGTCGGTCACCTCGCCCCCCCCCCTGTCTGTTGGTAGGCTGGACAGTCCGCTACTGAAGTAGTGGGTGATGCTTCAGCAGCTATTAGCGCCGGGAAAGAGCACTGCACCTCGGCAGTAGTCAGGAAACAGTCCCCTATGAGGCGGGCCTCTCTCAACCCCTCGCGCCGCTGTCCACATCATTCATGCAATCAGGCTGGTGCTGATGCGTCCTTCAAATGCCTAGCCAAACAAACTGACTTGCCATTAGTCGAGCAACTTCCATGGGTCAAAACCACCAGATATTATCGCTCAGAAACACTCAGAGGTCATAGGAAACAAAAAGTTGGTGTAAAAAGATACTTGAAACAACATATTTTAGAAATGTATAGAAGCTCTCTCTACCTATGCTTCCTCGTGGTGCCATGGCAACCATGTGACTATTCTATTCATGGAGTTCTCTATTCTGTGTGATATTCTTGGTGTCTTTCCTACAGGGAGCCTGGTTTCACAGTCCTACAAGCAGCATGATATCGGGGGACTGGACTGAGCCAGCACCATAATCATCATCGCCCCCTGTGGTTCTGGAAGGGGAAGGACAGGCACCTAAATTCGGCCTGTTTTTACACTCTCCTAAAATCAAGACTCTTTGTGATATCACTCAAGACTGTCATTATGGTATCACCCCCCCCCCCCCCCCCCCCCACCACAACCCCAAAAGACTCATTATGACATCACAGCCTTCTATTGCTCAGGCTGTGACTTTCCCTACCGGCTGTCTCTCTCTGTCCTCTCTCTGTGCTGGCTGCTATGGTTACCTGGATTATCTCCCTCCTGTCAAAGACTGATGTATGTGACCTGATGATGTCACAAGTTTTAGTTGAGAGTTCTGACTAGGAACTCCTGCAACATAGCAGATTCACACTTTCTCATTTTCACGTTTTTGGGGGGGGATGAGTAACAGAAAAAAACCAAGAGAAGAGGCAAGCAACAGTCTGCAATAGTATAGGGTCACCTCTCTTCTCCCCTCTGTCTTTTTTTCTGTAGAATGACTGATGTACAGGAGTTATTACATGGAATGTGTCCCAACTGGTCTGCTTTTAACTCTGTTTCTGGACATGTCTTTTTGTGTTTCTTTTTATACATGTTATTAAACCATTTAGATTGTTTTTGACTCGACCGCTGTGTTATTGAGTCATCCTGACTAGAGATTCCTGTCTGGAAGAACAATCTCTCACTCTGCTTACACCCCCCCCCCCCTCCCCCCCCCCCCCCCCCAGGCAAACCCAACGTCTCACTACAGTTACAACGCATACAGTAGTATCCTCCACCAATCATAGCTAAAGCAGGCCATGCACCATTTTGTAACCGTCAGAATGTTATGACAGGTTTGTGGCACAAGATGGCGCTGCTACAACGCCAATTCCCCCCCCCCCCCCCCCCCGCAGAACGGAGCCTGGTGAGATACAGCCTCACTCACTGCCTGGCTGAGCTAGGTAGTGATAATGAAGAGCTTTTCCCTGTCATTTGGATTCCATTTTGTGCTTCTGCACAGTTGGGTTCCATTTTGCCTTTATTTTGTAAGAACTGATTAGGAACAAGAGGATTCACACAGGTGAATAATACAGAGTATGGAGCTGATTGCGGCCATCCAGTAAATGAATATATGGTCCTATACCCACTGCAAATACATAAAAAAAAAAAAAACATTTGAAGAAGAAAAAAACTGAAATTGAGAGAAAAGAAAAGACACCACAACAGCCAACGGGCCAGTTAAACCTTCACGGTCCCTGTGTGTGCATTGCTTATCTTGTAGAGTGGACCAATGTTGCAGATGGAAAGATTACAGTTGGGTCTGACTGTCTGTGTGGACAGCTGTTCACCCTCTTAGGCTGTCCGGGTAATAAAGGAATGTGTGTATGTGCAGAAGGTGTATCTCCTCAGCATGGCTGACTGGCTCATCATTCACACTGGTTATATAAGACCAAGCTCATTAGATCATTGGCCAGGCGTGGTGTCGCATGTTGTGGTGATGGATGGGTGGGTGGTGCTGACTACATGAGTTTGGAGTCAGACCAGGGACAGGATAGAAGTATTTAAACCAGGAAGAAGTCACATTCCGATCAATGTCTGAGTCTCGAATGACGACATATGCTACCGTGGCCCATATAATGTACTACTTTGATTTTGAGCGGCGTGTCTATAGTGTTCTGTAGTGCACTGTATGTGAAATAGGGTGTTATTTCAGGTTTGTTTAAAGAATCTGTTTCCCAAGGGTGTCAAGTATTTACTGTAAATCCTTCCAGATATCACATCATCGTGGTCAGTCCTCACTAAGTTAGAATAATCAAAACTGGATCATTAGCCTGTTGTCAACGTGACATGAACTTCGGAGGACCCAGAAGTTCAACAATGACCCTATTGATGTGGTGGAATGAGTCAGTTTAGAGGAGTGGGTCCCTCTACTTGTGTCCTTTTAGTTATGCACACACTGATGGGAAAGAAGTTGACAGGTGGAAGCAAATTCCTGGGAGGCCATATTGCGCTCTGGTCTCTTCAGATCACTTAGGATCCAGGTAGGACTGCTCAGAGTGGAGGACCACATGTAAATGGATGTGGAAGCGACTTCATAATAAAACAGGTTTACAAAATGGCTGGAGGAAAATCGGGAAGGAACGGAATAGGTAAGGAGGCTCTATGGAAGGCAAGGTGGAGCTAAATGTACTCGTCTGATCACATTGTAGAATCAACATTCAAACACTGGACGGGTTTTAGTAGCTAATTAAAATCTCTTTATTACAACCACATGTACATCATCATCATCAAGAGTCTTCTGAAAAGTGAAAACAAGCAGAGCCAGAGAGTTGCACAGACGGTAAGGTGTGGGAGACGTTTGGAGCCCTGTCCATGGGGAAACAGTGTAGTGGGAGTAGGGAGAGGAACCAGAGGTGTGCAGAGCTTTAAATCACAAGTCCCCCCCCCCCCACTCCTACCCCAAGCGTCTCTCCTGTGCGATTTCACTTCTCACAGGGAAGGAAGGCTATTTTGAGCCTTAATAATCCTCACCATACAGTATATATAGAGAGAAATGGAAGAGGGGATGGAGGGAATAAATCCTGTCGTTTTTCATCCATTATTCTGAGCATTTGAGTCATGCCGAGTGTGACGTGGAACACCTCGAGGAGAGAGCGACGAATCCATCACGCTCTCCTTCTCCCTCTCTCCATCCCTCCCTCTCATTCTCTTTCTCTCAGTATTTATTTCCCTCTCCCTCTATCTTCCATTTCTCTCTTCCTCTGCCTCTCTCAGCTCACGCACCAGGCAGGTGTGAGTCTTTCTTGCTGTGTGTGTGTGTGTAAGAACCACACGCGGTGTGAGAGTGTGTGAGAAACACACTCAGTGCATTAAGGTGTGTGATCCTGTAGCGCCATGTGCCACTAATGACGAGTGCTGACGACACTAATCACAAAGCAAATCACACCTATTATCATTATTATTACATTAAGTTATCAATGACAGTGTGAGTAGTACCTACCACAGTGAACCTTGAGTTAACAGGGCTGCATAGACCTGACATAATCCTGCATAGCCCTGACATAAGTCTGCATAACCCTGACATAAGCCTTTTTGAATTTTTTTATTTTTATTATACATCTGACCCCCATCTGTCTTATCAATCAAGGGAGAAAACCAATTTTACAGACATTGTGGCCCTCGTCAACTAGAGCTTTACACCCCATTGTCGACCCTGTACCCTAGCCTTGTACGGTACGTTCCATAATGAATATGTACAGAAGAAAATAACACAGAAGGAACAAGGCTATACATAGCCAGCTAAGACCAATATACAGAAACCTGGTCCGTTCCTTTCAAGCTCAACACAGCTCTTTTTACAAATGATTTAAAAGAAAGAAAACAAGTTTGTTTGTTTGTTGTTTACATGGATTGTGAGGGTTTTATCTGGAAAGGCTCTACACCACTACGACAAATAATTTTATTTGTAATCTTCCATAAAAGCTTTGTGATCTAAATAACAACAGCAATAGATCTTTATACAGTCATCCCACTGGCCAGAGTCCCTTCCCTGTACAGTCAATGTTCTGTGGGTTAACTGTAAAAACACCAGCCTCTTTCCTGGGACTAATTGACTCCTAACCTGCAGAGGCCTTCAGTACCACAACTATTTACCATTAACCTCTGGCCAGCCTCAGCGTCAGCCTACTCCATCTATCTACTCTACAGTATCTATCCCTGGAAACAGGTCATGTAAACGTCAAGCCAACGATAGGGTGGAGAGGGCTGGGTTGGTTGTTGCGGAATCAAGGGTACCAGGCGGGTTGAGCACAATCACGTCAGGTACTGTACAAACATCTCCCACTGCAACACCCTCCCCCTATAAGACTGTAAACTGGATCTCGGTGTCAAAAACACATTGATTGAGCGGGGTGGTCATCAATGAACACACAGTGCTACGCTTGCTGATCTGTGGCATCGGTGTAAGATGACATCTTATCTCATGTCCAGCGAGCTGTGTTCTGGCGGATTCTCTTACGGTGCTGTATTGCTTTTAGAAATCTCAGTCACGTTTTTAGTTGAGGCGTAAAAGTCAATGTTTCATCAATGTCACCGGTCAGCGTTTTTTTTAACATAAATAAATTACCCAAAGATAAGAGCAACAAAATGACACGATACTGTATAGAGCTCGCCAACTTGTAGTCTTAAAACCCGGAAATAAGTTACCTCTGGTTCGTTCATCCATCCCGATGGCAAAAGTGAATGGGGAAAGAGTTTTGGAACAAATACCGAATGAGATAATAGCAGTCAGTTAACATGACCTTTACGAATTATGAAGCTTTTATGTGATTTATGTGTTTTTTATAACAACTTAAATTCTTCAGAACTCACAAAAAGTGGCGTTAGCTGATGAAGATTCTCATTGAAGAAAATGTATAAGATCTCCTAAGCTAGTGTTTCCAGACAGACCTTATTTTCGGCGTTTATCCAAAACCCCTACAAAAACGCCATTCATTTTCCTCATCGGCTTTGTCGAACGAACCATGGCGGAGTTAGTGCATACAAAAAGACGGCATTACTATTTCTCTCTATTGTGTTTTAGAAAACTGTTTTTCAAACCCTATGAGCATGAGGCAGCCAGACATGGTGCAGACACACACACACACACAAACCTCTCCTCTCTCACGCAGGCTCACAGATTGTAACAGACACACACTTGCAGTGTGTTACAGTATTCAGTTAGTAAGAAGGTCATGCACTGACACACACACACACACACACACAAAGCTATTGTCCATGGTGCTTTATAGTGGAAAACACGCATGTACACACACACACACACAGACCCTATACAGTAGTGACAGTCAGTAGTGAGCTGGGACAGAGGGACATCTCGTCTCGGGTACCCAGCCTCGTCCCGTGAGTCAGCAGCTCCTCCACCGTCGTCCAATCATCAAACAGCTTCCTGTTCTGCAGACGACTCAACTTCCTTTGGCTGAGCTCCAGCACCGTGTTGCACCGGCCATCTCCCAAAGACCCTCCCCCTCCAGACATAGCCTCTTCCTCTTGAATAACTCCTCTCCCTCCTCCTCCCATAGCTCCTCCTCTTGTGTTGACGCCTGCCTCTCTCAGAGAACCTGATCCTCCATTGGCTCCTGGCCTTGTGTAAGCCTGTTGCCCTCGGGCCTGCTGTTGCTGCTGCTTCTGCTCGCGGGCCAGTAGGAGGTGCTCCCGTCTTTCTGTGCGGCTCCAGTACCTCCCCCTCATCACCTCCTGACTCTCCTCATCTGTACTCATCCCGCTGCGCTCGTCCGCTAGCTGCGACGCCCGGTCGCGAAGAATCTGGTTCCTCACAGCTCTCGGGTTAGGATGGTTGGAGTTAGTGTTAGGGGTAGGGTTGGGGTTAGGATTGGGGCACTTCCTGGACCCTCCACCGACCCCAGCCCCGACCCCAGTGTGGCCCTCAAGAGTGCTGTAGAGGCCCCCACCACCCCCTGACCCCTGGTGGGACAGCCGATTGGCCGGTTTAGGCCATGTCTCATGGATGTCCATGGATGTCTGGGGAGGGTGGCTGAGGGTGCTGAAGTGGTGCACCTCTCTTTCTCTTTGTCTTTCCCGCTCTCTTTCTTTCTCTCGTTCTCTTTCTCGCTCCCTTTCTCTTTCTCGCTCCCTTTCTCTTTCTCGCTCTCTTTCTCTTTCTTGCTGTCTTTCACGCTCCCTTTCATGCTCCCTTTCTCTTTCTCTCTCTTGCTCCCTCTCCCGCACTGGTATCTCTGACATAAAGCTCCTCTCCTGCTGCTGCCTCCTGTCGTTAACCAGCTGATCACGACCTCCACTATTGTCGCAGTAATGTCCCCTTGGTAAGGGCACAGCTCCTCTGTGTTCCCCCAGAGAGGTTGCATGTTGCTGGGGTGAGAGGGCCAATCCTGCTGGGTGTGTGAGGACCAGTTCTGATTCTCCCTCTTCAGGCAGGCCCAGCTCCAGGCCTCTAGGTGGCGCTACTCCACAATGCTGCAGGGTGGCATAGGAGGGGGATGACGGGTGACTGGCACGTCTGACACGCTCCTGGGGTGGGCCACGGTGGTGCAGGGTTCTGCTTCTCCGCAGCTGCCCCATTGAGCTGGAGCCCTGGTGCTGCAGTGGAGGTGGCGGCCTGCGGTGGCCGGAGGGGGTACTGCACGTGGAGAGGACAGGCGCATGGGCAGAGAGGGGCGCAGGGGCGTGGTGAGGGTTGAATAGGGACCCGCTACTTGAGCTGTGTCTGCTCAGACAGGGACGATCCGCCTTCCGGAACTGGACGGACGACACCCTGAAGATACAGAGGGCAACAGGAGTTATAAATGCAATGAAACAATGGTGAACAACATGCATTATCATCGTTCAACACTGGACTGAGGATACTTTGAAGATGGATGGCTATGGATCACGTTATAATGGAAAACTATGACAATCATAATTATCATTGTCTGGTGATGAACGCCTACCTGAAGAGTCCGTGGGGTGGAGGGCCCATGGATGGAGCGGCCAGGCCAGGCATGGAGCAGGAGGGCTGGGGCTGCATGGTCAGTGCCTCAGGGATGGCTTCAAGCAGCTCTCTGTGGTTCTTCTGGCAGCTGTCGCGGCGTTCCCGCTCGCACACCTCCCTCTGGTGGTGGAGACGAGCTTTGTACAGGCACATGCGCTTCTCTAACAGCCTCTGGAAGCGGCGGAACTCTCCCGTGCTCACGCTGTAGAACCCTGAGTCACTCAGCTCAGACGAGATGAAGGACTCAGATGATGGAGACCCTCCACCTCCACCCCCTCCTCCACTGACCGCCAGGCCTCCTCCCCTGGGGTGACATTCCTCCAGACCCCCCTCCTCTGTCTCCAAGCCAGAGAGGTCTCCCTGGTGCAGGCTACCGTCGGTCCAGCCCAGGCCACTGTCCAGCTCATGGTGAAGTGGCAGGTAGCCCAGAGGTTTCTCCAACATATAGTCCTCATCCTCAGTCTGAAGGAGAGAGAGAGAAAGGTTAGCGATAGCACACAGTCACATACACAGTATGCAGCTATACAGCACATACACACAGAAATGAACACCCACCCACCCACACACACGCAAGCACACACACACACACACAAACACATACACACACCTGGCTGTGGTAACTGCTGGGCTCTTCTAGGTTGTTGCAGCAGCCAATCAGACAGCTCTGATCCCTCGGAACACGACTGGCCAGCTCCAGGTCCTTAGAGAGAGAGAGGGGGGATGAGAGAGTGTGAGAGCGAGCGGTTAATCAATGTGGAACTAACTATGAATAATGTGTGCTTACATGAATAAACAAGCATCAGATTTTTTGAAAATGCTAATTAGAGAACTTTGGTTATGTAATTCCCATGTTCAAATATAATTGTATTGGAGCGAACAAGCCTCTCAAAAAATTCCCCCTAAATATCCCTTTGTTATCAAAAGTCCTGATTATTAAGTATGGGCGTTAATGCAAGTCAATTACATGCTGTAGGTTTGCAATACAGATTTACTGCACTGAACTGTAGGTTGTGTCTGACAGCAGTATCTGCGTCAGTGTGTGCTGTAGAAACAAACGAGCATGTTTGTAGATGGGAGAGAGGAGTGTGTTTTTCCCTCTGTATCCTAAGCTGAGCATACTTCCATTCTCCAAGGGGATTTCATTAGGCGCAGCTCGCATTCCGCCCGCTGAACACGTGAGCGCTGTTTATGGTTGTGTGAGCGTGTGCACACGGGCGTGTGCGTTTTTCGTTGAGTGTGTTTGGGTATATACTGTATGTGGTGTGTTTGTATGTGCTTGATGACAAACGTGTCGATGATTTAGATGTAAATAGGATCAGGTTTTTGATTTGGTTATTCTTCTATTTATGCAGCGGCAAAGCACACTGACTGTTTGTGCCTGAGCAATCCTGCTTGTGTGTGTGTGTGCGCGTGTGTCTATAGTTCCATCTCAGGTCCCTAATGTTTGTCGGCAGCATGAATAATTCCAGACTGGGTTGGCTGAGGGAAGCTGCTCCATTTTGAAAAAATGCATCGCTGTACAGCCCTGATCTACACTATGGTCCATAGTCAGCCGCTCTGGAAAATAAAAGGGCCTTTATTTTATTTTTCTATGCGTCAAAGCCTTGATCAGCGAACTCGAAGGGTGCGTTTCCTTCAAGAGGGATGCAATATGGACTAGACGGCTGGAATTGCTCTTTTGCACGTTGGCCCTGATTGATGCAATTCATTGGAAGAGCTGGGGCCCTATTCAAACAAAAAGGCTATCCCGATGTTTACGGTTTCACCCCCCCCCCCCTCACACCCTGGAGAGGTAAGCTCTGAACCTCCCCTAGTTCGGATTCTGTTTTTCCCTATATGTATCCCCAAGTGCAGTCCCCTGTTCAAAGAGCGCTGTGTACACTCTCACCTCCAGATCCATACAACCCACTACGAAACCCACGAGCTTCCCACTAGTCCCGGGGTCGTTTTCTTCAATAGATAGTATCCTCTCAATGGACTTGCAGAACAACACAGACACAGACAGTATTCTGTAGGTCTAGCTCCTTTAATCACATGTACTGTACCATACAGTACAATGGGCTAATTATCTTGGCTAATTATAATCACCCGTCTACAACACAGGAAGTTATACCAGTCACAATAATGAGTGGGGTGCAGGATTTAACACCGCTGAATGATTGTCTCTACTACAGGTACTGAGTGATGAATGGTGGTCCAATCACAGACAGAGTACCCACGTACCGTAGTCTTAATTATAGGGTATGGCATTGGCTGACAACAACAAGTGATTATTGTTCATACAAAACCAAAGGAAAAGCTTTATGACATTATGCGTGGCATCCTACTACTAGGTGACAGTTTGTCAAAGTGTCTGTGTGAGTGTGTGTGAGTGTGTGTTTCAAGTTTTACATGCTTGACTTTCAAACTCTACAAAACAGGGCAGTAATCAATATCAAAATCGTATGACTAATGAAACACCTACAGTACCAGTCAAAAGTTTGGACACACCTACTCATTCCAGGGTTTTTCTTTATTTTTACTATTTTCTAAATTGTATAATAATAGTTAAGACATTAAAACTATAAAATAACACATATGGAATCGTGTAGTAACCAAAATTGTTGAACAAAAACTATTGGCCATGTCTCAATCGATTCTCAAAGAGTGTGCAAAGCTGTCGTCAAGGCAAAGGTTGGCTACTTGGAAGAATCTCAAATATAACATACATTTTGGTTTGTTTAATACTTTTTTGGTTACTACATGATTCCATATGTGTTATTTCATAGTTTTGAAATAAGAAATAAGAGAGGAAGCTATATATACAGGGTCAGTTACAGTACCACATTTACAATATGCAGGGATACTGGAGTATTTGAGGTAGATATGTACAGATATGCAGGCGTGTGTGTGTGTGTGTGTGTGTGTGTGTGTGTGTGTGTGTGTGTGTGTGTGTGTGTGTGTGTGTGTGTGTGTGTGTGTGTGTGTGTGTGTGTGTGTGTGTGTGTCAGTCAGTCAGTCAGTCACCTGGTAACCAAGTGGATCCAACTCCTCTATGTCTTGTGGAGCGGTAGGTAGGTACTCATATCTCCCATTGTCACGGTGATCACGAGGCAGACTCATGTGGCTGCAGTAGTGTCTGAGAGAGAAAGAAAGAAAGAAGAGAGAGAATAAGAGAAGAGAGAGATATGGAGTCATCAAATCTAACAATTAGTGGAGGAAGATATTAGTGAATTTTTATAGACATTTGAAGTGTGTGTGTGTGTCTCTATCTGTGACTCTACCTGTCCTGGTAGGCAGGGTTGACCCTGGGCATGGTTCCGGCTGCTGTGACACCCAAACTGCGCAGGGCCAGGTGGGGGGGCAGGGTGAGAGGCTCCCAGTGTCTCTCAGTCTGCGTGCTGCAGTCCTGTAGTCCATAACCCCTCCCACGCTGGCTCTTGATCTGCAATGTGATTGGCTGCTCATAAGCAGCCAGGATTCTAAGAGCATCACGTTTGCTCAGGTGGGAAAGATCCCGTTTAGTCAGGTGACTCAGATCCCGCCCACTGACCTGTGAGGAAACACAAAGAGACACATGACACCCTATTCCCCATATAGTGCACTAGGCTACATATCATGGGGGTTCAGAGTTCACTCATCTACTCTGTAGAGCACTTCATCACTACTTGTATTTCTGAGAGGTATTGATATGTTGAATGCACCTTGAATGTCTATTTGAACTACTGGCACACAGCTCGGACACCCATGCACACCCCACAAGACATGCCACCAGAGGTCTCTTCACAGACCCCAAGTCCAGAACAGACTATGGGAGGCGCACAGTACTACATAGAGCCATGACTACATGGAACTCTATTCCACATCAAGTAACTCATGCAAGCAGTCAATTTTTTTTAAACAGATAAAAATACACCTTATGGAACAGCGGGGACTGTGGAGCAACACAAACACAGGCACAGACACATGCTTACAAACACACGATAGCATTCGCACTATACACACGTGTACACATTGATTTTGTGTTGTAGATATGTGGTAGTAGAGTAGGGGCCTGAGGGCACACACTTAATATGTTGTGAAATCTGTTGTGAATGTATTGTAAGGTTTAAAAAAACTAATGTATAACTGCCTTAATTTTGCTGGACCCCAGGAAGTGTAGCTGCTGCCTTGGCAGGAAGTAATGGGGAACCATAATAAACACAAATATAAATCAAGGGAGGGGATGCAAAGATGAGGACGAAGAGCATATCAGTGTTCCAACCCAAGAGGACAAACAAAACCTTTGGAATTCAATATCTGGCTCCTGCAATGAATCACTCCCGATGCCAAGCATAGCACCAGAGCCATGATACTAGAGCTGCGAGCCAACAACACCATCACCCAACCAGAGTGAAACAGTTGTACACAGCATCTCTTAACTACAGTACATCACTAACACGACTCACCGCCTACTACAGTACACTCAGCTACAGAGACAGATAGAGAGTAAAGAGGGAGAAAGAAAAATAGAATGAGAGAGAGTGCAATAAATTGATTTACTGTGAAGGTTGCCGAGAAAGCACTGTGTGTGAGCGTGTCGTCTATCTCTGTGAGTGTAACGGCAAAATGTGTTGCATTTACAATTGAAGCGTGTGTGTTTGTGATTGTGTATATGAGTTAGAGCTTGTTTGTGCGTCTATGTGTCGACATGATCTGGAGCAATTTTCCTGACATGCTAACCTCATGAGGAGACACCCAGCCAAGCACACATCCAGCCTTATCTGAGGCATGCTGTAACACACACACACATGCATACACACGAACACACATGAACACACACAAACATACACATTTCACAAAGCTAGAGAGATATAATTTAATAGCTTTATCCATGCAGTCCACTGTCCGCACACACTCTCACACACAATGTCAGGATTATGGTGGCTTTTTACTGCGGGCCATGTGCACTGATACAAAATGCCATCTGTACAGAGAAGCTCTGTGGGTGAAGAGTCAGGAGATTGCACTGCAAAACAATCTTGTTGTTTTTACAGTACTATACAATTACACTAACAGTAAAGTACCATATTCACTATTTACAGTAAATTGCTGTAAATGGCAATGCACTCTGGGTGATATTAGGTGTAAACAGTTAATGATCATGTAAATTCCTGAAGAAACTTTGGTTTAACAGTACATTACTGTAACCACACAGCATTGTGTTATTAGCCATTGGTAACTCTGAGTGATCGGATTGAGCGACATCAAGGTCTGAGGTGAATCAACCAAACAAGGTGTGTACAACATTTATATGATTTACAAATTAATTATACTGAATATTACATTTTAATGGAAAACTGTGATTTAGACGGTAAAGTTGTAAATGTATTAACAGTAAAATACTGTCAAGCGGTATACAGCAGCATATTGTAAATGATGGTGCATTGTGGGAAAATGTTGTGGGCAGATAAAGAATTGCTTTATTTCGAATTCCACCCCACAGAATACATTAGCGTACTGTATTTTTGGAGCGCCAAAAGCCTTTTGATCACTAGTTGTTGCATGGTATTGTTTTTTACGTCTCATTCACATATTTTGAGGCGTGCCTTGTAAGAGGCTACATTTGTGCTATCCGTTAGTGAGAGTGCTGTACCAATTTGAACCTGTAATGTGTAACTTTTTGAGTGACCTGACCAAATTCACATAGAATTGTGAGTTATAGATCTGTCATTCCCATTGAAAGCATGTCTAAGAAGCAGTAGATCTATTCTATCTGCGCTATTTCCATGTGCCCCATTCTTAAGTTTTGAGTCTTTTACTTTGGTTTTGTACACCAGCTAAAAAAGCTGAAAATACCATATTTTGGGTTATGGAAAATATATTTCACAGCTGTTTAAATGGTACAATGATTCTCTATACGATACTTGTCTGTTTTGTCACATAAACTGAAATTAGGCGACCTATTCAAATTTTAGCAAACAGGCAATGGTGGAGTGATTTCTGCATAGTGCACCTTTACCTGCTATGTGGTACAGTAGTAGTGCCCCAACAATTAAATGTGTATAGGGGACAGATTGGAGTGGCAGCAAGTCTCTAACATTTAATGGTTGAGTATTTGCCATGTCCTTTCGTCTGTTTTGCCCTCTAGTCCCAATTTATTGAAAACATTACCTAGCAACCAATCTGCTTGCACCAATCCCAAACATTACGGTAAAATACTGTAAAATACAAACCCCTTCTCCCCTCAATTAATGAATTCATCCATTAATTCATTACAATTACTGCAAAAATATTACAGCAACACACTGTACTGTTGTTTTACTGTAACGTACAGGCAGCCAGTTGTCTGTAAATTACAGTAAAAACAACAGTACAAAATATTACAGTAACAGTATTGGATACTGCAAAATACAGTACGGTAACATACTACCTTTTTTTGTGGCAACTGACTGCCTGTATGTTACTATAAAAGCAACAGGAAATGTTGTAGAGTGTAGGCATCACCCCACGACAGAGAGAGGGGGGGGGGGTGAGGAGAGGAAAAGAGAGGAGAGGAGAGGAAAAGGGAGGAGAGGAGAAGAAAAGAGAGGAGAAGAGAAGAGGGGAGAGGAGAGGATGAAGAGTAGAGATGGAAATATGGAGAGGGATAAATGTAAGTTAAATAGGATAAGTGAAGAGAGAGAATGTGAGAGACAGGAGGGGAGAGGATTGAGAAAACAAGGAGGGGAAGAGTGAAAGAGAGGAAGGAGGAGAGGGGAGAGAGAAAGCGAGAGAGATAGAGAGAAAGAGAGAGGGGGAGAGACAGAGCGTCACAGCTCTCAGTGGTGTTGGATGGGCAAGGATGTCACTCCTTGTAATCATCAACGCTGGTCACAAGAGGCTGCCACACACGCACGCACACACACACACACACACACACACACACACACACACACACACACACACACACACACACACACACACACACACACACACACACACACACACACACACACACACACACACACACACACACACACACACACACAAGCACGCAGCAGGCAGCAGGCATCATGTCATGGTGTGTATTCTGTTCCGTTATTTCCCATCTCCTTGATCATGTACATGACACCCACACATCACCACAACCCTGCCTCTATCCATAAATCCCATTTACACAGATACTCCACACACCCACACAGATGCACATACAGTACGCAGGCACGAAAGCATGCACACACACTCACACACAGATTTAGAAGGGTGCACACTAACCCCCAATCCATCGCCGAACCACGGCCCTGAGAGCCGACAGCCCATTGCCACGGCAACGGATGAGCGCCGAGTCTGAGGTTTCCCTCTGTTCTAAAGAGGAGTCCGGCAAACGAGAGGAAGAGGAGGAGAAAGAGTGACGAAGTATCCAGCATAGATCCTCGTGCTCCAAGCAGAGATCGAGAGAAAGATCTCCACGCTCTCGCTCCCTCTCTATCTCGCTCTCCCTCCTTCGCAATCTCTGTTTCTGCCTTGTTCTCTCTTTCTACTTCTCTCTCCCTCTCCCTACCAGAGGCAGAGGCAGCCTCTGCTAAAATTCAGAGAGACAGAAGCAGCTTCCACTGACACACAGAGGATCTCAGCACTCTCTTCTCCTCAGCTCTCTTTCCGCTCTCTCTCTTTCACTCGCCCTCACACACACACAATCTCGCATCCCTCTCTCAGCTGTCATTCTACCCCCCCTCCCTCTATCTATTACACTCTCTCTCCTTCCCTCTCTCTCTCTCCCACCCTCCCGCTCTCCCTCCCTCCTTCTGTGCCAGCCTTGTGTTGAGGCTCCACCCTCTCTTGCATAGTAACCCGGCTGGATTGTGAATGTATGCACGCACACACGCACTCTCTCTCTCTCTCACACACACACACACACACACACACACACACACACACACACACACACACACACACACACACACACACACACACACACACACACACACACACACACACACACACACACACACACACACACACACACACACACACACACACACACACACACACACTGTGATTGGTCACCTCTCACGTGGTGAGACTAGGGGGTAGAGGACAGGAGAGGAGGGGTACCCTGCCCCCTCCCCTGCAAAGTTTTCCTCGTTGGAGGGAGATTCTTCTCTGTCTAATAGAGGTTCTCATACCCTCCCTCCCTCTCCATCTCTCTCCTGTTCTTATGCTCTATTTGTGTCTCTCTCTCCATCTCCCTCCTTTCCTGCATAATTCTCTCCTTCTCTCTCCTGTATCTCCCCCATCTCTTTCTCTCTCCTGTATCTCCCACCCTCTCTTTCTCTCTCTCCTGTATCTCCCACCCTCTCTTTCTCTCTCTCCTGTATCTCTTCCCTCTCTCTTTCTCTCTCTCCTGTATCTCCCCCCTCTCTCTTTCTCTCTCTCCTGAATCTCCCACCCTCTCTCTTTCTCTCTCTTCTGAATACCCCCCTCTCTCTTTCCCTCTCTCCTGTATCTTCCACTCTCTTTCATTCTCTCTCCCTTTGCTTCTAAAATACAGTTATCCTCCTAGTTATCCCTCCCTCGCCACGCTCCCTCCCTCCTGCTCTCCCTCCCTCTTTCTCTCCCTCAGGTGCAGGGGTATGGCTGCAGAAGCTGTTTATTCTGTACAAGCAACATGAGCTAAAAGGGGAACCCTTTTCTCCCCAATTGAACATAGGAAGCAGCTCACATATGAACAACAATATTGTATGCAGTACTAGGACAGATATTGTATACATTATGTTGCTCCCGGACGTGTGCACGACACACCACACACACACACTCACTCTGAATAACCAGTTCACTGTAGCAGCGCTGTATGCTAATATGAACAGGCAGGCATGGAGATGACGGATGGATGAGAGAAGGAGTGATGATATAAATATGGAGAGATTGATAGATGAGAGATGGATGTAGGCTTGATTGCATCTGACTCATCCTCTGTGGCCCCTCACTGACTGTGCGTTGCCCTGGATACCAATGTCTGCTCGATGACTAAATGTAAACCTTGACTGTAAGGAAAGTATGTGCTTATATGCACGTGAGTGTATGAATATGTGTGTGGGTGTGTGTCCAAAAATGTATTTTGAATTTGAGTGTGTATGTCCTCCAGAAATGTCAATGTTTAAGGTGCTGACATTCTTGTTTATGAGTGTGTTTGTGTTTGTGTGTGTGTGTGTGTGTGTGTGTGTGTGTGTGTGTGTGTGTGTGTGTGTGTGTGTGTGTGTGTGTGTGTGTGTGTGTGTGTGTGTGTGTGTGTGTGTGTGTGTGTGTGTGTGTGCGTGTGTGGTGAAGATTCCTGCAATTAATGCATGTCTTGTAAATTCTGCCATTTCTATGTTGATTTGTGGGGGTGTTAGGATGAGGAAAACAGAGAGAGGAGAGGAAGGAGCAGAGATAGCACCCCCACACACACATTGTACAACGTAACAAGTTCTGCTAACTCATTGTTTGTGGAAATCCATTGCCTAGAACCATTCAAGTAACCCAAATCAAAGTATTCCAGTGTTCAATACTTAATGTAATAAAGTGAGTTCACCACCCATATGGTTATCTTTTTTAAGTTGTAAATACTTAACTGTTTTGTTTTTTTATGAACTTTTTGGCACTCATTTGTATTATGTATTCTGAGTTATAACGACTGAAGTTACTTAAACATTCATCATTGTTGTAGTAAAGGGTCCCTTTTACTTAAATTAAATCATTTGTGTGTAAGTAGTAGTTCTGATTAGTAATTTTCAGTGGTCACGTCTTAATGTTTAATATTGTTTTATGTATTCAACGATTTGTCATTATAACCCGCCTTAGCAGTCATTGCAGGATTCCGCGTTAGTCTCTGTCGTTAAGAGTGGTGCTCACGACCTTGTTGTTGTTGTTCTTCTTTACATTTGTAATGGCATATCACAACCAACTGAAAGCTTCATACACCGTCACTTACTGGTCTGGAGTGTGAGGCCGGTCACGGCCTCCCTATTCATCTATTTCTCTAATCCAGCCCTGTGTTTCCACCTGCTGTTCTGGAGTGTGAATTCATTACACTTTGTGACACAAAAAGGGAAGGGAAAAAGGGAAGAAATATTGCCCTGCCTACTAACCCCACATCCATTAAAATCTTACTGAAGCACATGTTATTCCTATCACTCTCTATTGGCCACGGCCTACTCACAGGGAGCCTCTTAGGATCCCTCGCCCTAGACCCATCTTCCTCTACTACTCTCTTCACTGCCTCAGTATACGACACCTTCTATACTACTCTGATCCGGGCAACCTCAACCTGCCTTTCTCTTACCGAACACTTCTGATCTCCAGCACCATGGGTACCCCTACAGTTATCACACACAACTTTTTCCACCGATACTACACATTCCTTTGTCTCATGTCCTCCTGCACACTTCTCACATCTAGGAATCTCCCTCCTACACACTGCTGCAATAGCTTGGCACCTGAAACACTGTACTGGTTTCGGGACAAAAGCTCTCATGGGATAACTGACAAATCCTAACTTGAATTTGTCAGGTAAAGACTCTGCATCAAAACTCAGTTAGACAGACAGTGTCTTCTGTGTTTCACTCCACTGGGCACACACTGGTTGAATCAATGTTGTTTCCACGACATTTAAACAAAATTAAGTTGAACCAACGTGAACTAGACATTGAATTGACTTCTATGCCCAGTGGGACCACGCTCTCCACCGGGTCTGCATGGCACCAATCGGCGGGCGTCACAGACGTACGACCTTGTTGATGGTGGGAATTAGTTGTCTCATTATTGAACATCAATTTGCTCCACGTATTTATATGCTTTCATCATGATCCATTTGACCTCATAGCACAGCAAACTGCTTAATACAATTTTAGAAATATACTTTTTGTTTCTTCAAACATGTATTAAAGTATCATAAAGTAAAAACAAATTGAATTACCCACAATCCTTTAAAAAGAGAGGTAAGTTGTAAGAACTTAAAATTCATAAGTTGAGAGAAATTGCAACAATGTAATTGTTCTATATCAGCACAAACCAGATATATATATTTTTAATCAAATACCAATGTGTCTGACTACTTTGCTTTAGGTGCCAAGCCAAATTTCTTCAGCCTGTTGCGCCTTCTTCACCACACTGTCTGTGTGGGTGGACCATTTCAGTTTGTCAGTGATGTGTACGCCGAGGAACTAGAAGCTTTCCACCTTCTCCACTGCAGTGACGTCGATGTGGATGGGGGGTGCTCCCTCTGCTGTTTCCTGAAGTCCATGATCAGCTCCTTTGTTTTGTTGGCGTTGAGTGAGAGGTTATTTCCTGGCACCACTCTCCCAGGGACCTCACCACCTCCCTGCAGGCTGTCTCATCATTGTTGGTAATCAGGCCTACTACTGTTGTGTTGTCTGCAAACTCGATTATAGAGTTGGAGGTTTCCATGGTCATGCAGTCATGGGTGAACAGGGCATACAGGAGGGGGCTGCGCACACACCCTTGTGGGGCCCCTGTGTTGAGGATCAGCGAAGTGGAGGTGTTGTGTGGCCCGTCAGGAAGTCCAGGACCCAGTTGCACAGGGTGGGGTTCAAGTCCAGGGCCCCAAACTTAATGAGCTTGGAGGGTACTATGGTGTTGAATGCTGAGCTATAGTCAATGAACAGCATTCTTACATAGGTATTCCTCTTGTCCAAATGGGATAGGGTAGTGTGCAGTGCGATGGCGATTGCATCATCTGTGGATCTATTGGGGAGGTAAGCAAATTGAAGTGGGTCTAGGGTGTCAGGTGAGGTAGAGGTGATATGATCCTTGACTAGTCTCCCAAAGCACTTCATCATGACAGAAGTGAGTGCTACGGGACGATAGTTATTTAGTTCTGTTACCTTTGCTTTCTTGGGTACAGGAACAATGGTGGTCATCTTGAAGCATGTGGGGACCGCAGACTGGGATAGGGAGAGATTGAATATGTCCGTTAACACTCCAGCCTGCTGGTCTCCGCATGCTCTGAGGACACGGCTAGGGATGACGTCTGGGCCGGCAGCCTTGCGAGGGTTAACACGCTTAAATGTCTCACACACGTCGGCCACGGAGAACGAGAGCCCACGTCCTTGGTAGCTGGCCCTGTGTTATCCTCAAAGCGGGCGAACAAGGTGTTTAGCTTGTCCGGAAGCAAGACGCCAGAGTCCGCAACGTGGTTGGTTTTCCCTTTGTAGTCCGTGATTGTCTGTAGACCCTGCCACATACGTCTAGTGTCTGAGCCGTTGAATTGCGACTCCACTTTGTCTATGTACTGATGTTTTGCCTGTCTGTTTGCCTTGTGGAGGGAATAACTACACTGTTTGTATTTGGCCATATTCCCAGTCCCCTTGCCATGGTTAAATGCGGTGGTTCGCTCTTTTAGTTTTGCGTCAACAGTGTGTTACTTTACTACGGGAAAACATTGATATGTTTGCTGTTACCTTCTGAACAGGTCAGCTGGTTCAGCCTGGAACGCTGTTCTGCTGCTTTGCCATGTTTCAGTCAGTGCAGGGTCCTGAAGAGCAGCAGGGTGTGAAGGGTTTTGTCCCAGCCCAGCTCTAACACCTGACTTAAAATAATCAACATACTGAATCATGGTGATAGGCTATGATTTGTAATCAGGATATAGGCTGGAACAAAAGCTTATACACACTCCTGCAATTCACCCATTTAATTCATTATTCTGTAATAATGGGGGGGGGGGGGGGTTATTGATATATAATGCATGCTCAACTCTCAAGTTGAATTTCAACTTGTTGACTGATGCCATGGCGGTGGCTGCTAAGAAGTAGAAAGCAGCTGTGAACCAGAAGACTGCAGCCAAGGCAACACTGGTCCAAACCTGAGTAGTGCTGGTTGGTACAATATGTGCTTTTAGGTTCCTCTCCATGTGTAGGCTATTGTATTGGCCTGTGTGGTACAGTCTTTCAAATGTGTAGTAGTTTGTTGCATCGTATTGCTTAGTTGATCATTTGTGCCAACTTTGAATTCAATCTATGCCACAGATTGTTAACTTCCTCCATGGTGCTTGCCTACGGAGCTGTGAGGGGAACGGCACCTCAGTACCTCCAGGCTCTGATCAGGCCCTACACCCAAACAAGGGCACTGCGTTCATCCACCTCTGGCCTGCTCGCCTCCCTACCACTGAGGAAGTACAGTTCCCGCTCAGCCCAGTCAAAACTGTTCGCTGCTCTGGCCCCCCAATGGTGGAACAAACTCCCTCACGACGCCAGGACAGCGGAGTCAATCACCACCTTCCGGAGACACCTGAAACCCCACCTCTTTAAGGAATACCTAGGATAGGATAAAGTAATCCTTCTGACCCCCCCCCCCCCCCCCCTTAAAAGATTTAGATGCACTGTTGTAAAGTGGCTGTTCAACTGGATGTCATAAGGTGAATGCACCAATTTGTAAGTCGCTCTGGATAAGAGCGTCTGCTAAATGACTTAAATGTAATGTAAATGTAAATTTTGTGCTGGACCTTTATAGATGCAGACCCGAAGACATTCAAGCAGCATTTTGAGAGAAAGTATCCCAAGACTCCGATGGTCCCAGTAACGGTTAACGTGCAGGTCTAAGCGACCACACACTCAAATGGAGCTACTGCTGGGGTTAAGATTCTTCCATCATTTACACACAGTGGACATAGTGTAAACCACCATGTCAACCAAATTATATCCTCAATGCTTAAGTTGTGTTTGTGGCTCAGTTCGTGGAAACGCTGTGATCGCTCATCATCTTTAATGGCAAACCATTTCTCTAGCTACCCTTTATTCCACACTATGCCTTTTATGCCCCATGGTCCCTCAACTTCGGACACTTTGGAACTCTCTATCGTATTTGTATTTTTATTCATTTATTTATTTCACCTTTTATTTAACCAGGTAGGCCAGTTGAGAACAAGTTCTGGCCAAGATAAAGCAAAGCAGTGCGACACAAACAGCAACATAGATTTACACATGGAATAAACAAACGTACAGTCAATAACACAATCGGGGGGGGGGGGGGGGGGGGTGATCCCTATAATGATCCCTATAATGATCCCTATATCCTGATTTGATAACAGCTAGACTCAGTCACACGTTTAAAAGTGTACTGTTTTTGATACCTTTTTTTCACTTGTGTAATGCTGTCCTCCTTTTTAATTTTTTATTCTGGGATTCAAACTGAATGCAGTGCTAAATGTGCTGCTCACAATTGACATCAGCAACGTGGACATTGACAAGAAGGGTGATAATATACCGTAGCTGCATTTAGGCATGGCTTCCTTGTTTTAAGTGTGTTTCTCATTCTACTGGAGTTGACATCGTATTACATATAACACCTACGTTATGCATCCAGTTGTTCCATTTGTAACTCACCCCCCAAAATCACAATATGCTGTTTTACATTTTGTTATTTGTGCTAATCTAATTCCTCAAATGGAAAAGCATAAAAGTCTGTGTGCTCTCGGGTAGTAATAATAGTTTATATGGTGCTCTAAGATGTCCCAGGTTTGTGGCATTGATGAATAAATCATTTAATCATTTGCTTAAATTCAGCAGTTTATATGCTATGTGTAAAATGCATTACTATTTTGATTTGTACAAAATAAAAAATGTTAGTTCAGGTGTAATTGATGCGTGACTAGGTGCATTCTTGTCAAATAAATATACTTATTCATTCATGATTATGGATACATTCTGCAATGTGTTAATTTGGCTTTGAATCTCCAACAGAACATGTCAACAAGTTAGTTCTGAATTGCTTTAATACAGCAGTGCATTCTGACACCATGAACTGAAATAGATTTCACCTTGTTCATATAGCTGGCAGAAATAAAGACCTCCACCAGCTGAAGGAGAACAGTATCTGGTAAAATAAGGGTATGTTGCTAATATCATCAAGGTAGCTAGCTAGCTATATAGCTTCTTTGAAGAAAAAAACGATCCTTATATTCATGGCACATTATAAATATCTGACTGCTTCTAGGATAGTATTCTGTACAAGACACAAGAGCAAATGCATAAATAAGAACAAATATTAGTTACATAAAATGTTCGATCTATCTTTCATTTTCGATCACTAGTAACTAGCTAGCTGACAGCAACGGTGACGTGCATGAGCTTGCAGGGATTTGTAGTCTTGCATGATGTCTAATTTCATGCAAATTAGCATTTTTGAATCTGAGTAAATAGAGTCGAATATATTTATAAGAATCACCTTGTCCGAGAGAGATTTAGACGGATATCAAAACGTCATGCCAGGGTAAGCCTACACAAAACACAGCCCTTATTTAAAGTGTTTCTAAAAACCGAAATGTATATAATGAATTGTGAAAAAACGATGAGGAACCATTTCCATGTTTGACCGCCAGATTTGATGGGTATTGTGATGTGTCCACTGTGGGGCTCAAGTAGTATACATTTGAACTTCTTGCCTCTTCCTGCTGGAATTCATTTAGTTAAGTATAGGAGTCCAAATGTTACTACAGAGAAAAAGCATACAGATATGTTATGTTAGTTCATGTTATAGCATGCAATCTTTTAAAAAGAATTATTCCCCTAAAATAAATTGTATTGTAAATATTGACCAAAGCTATCCCAAAGTGAAACAATGAAATTGTAACCACACAAGCCCTGTTAATGCTAAGAGGACTGGACGCTTGCTGAATCCCTTCAGCATGACCTCCTAAATCTGTTTTCTGCTTTGCTTTGCCGCTGGTTAGGCTGAAACAACGCTGCCTGGTCTGGCCTCTCCTCTATCTGCACAGGGACGCCACACTGAGCAACCCCTAATGAGGTTGGTGTGGATAATCAGGGTCAGCACCCAGCCTCATCCCTCTCTTTTCGACTAGGGAGGTAGAGGGAGGGTGAGGGGGGCCGGGGAGGATGAGAGAGGGCAGGGGACGGATGAAGAAGGATATGAAGGATGAGGGAGGAAGAGGATGATGAGGTAGAGGGAGGAAGGACAGGGAGGATGAGGAAGAGAGAGTCTGAGGGAGGGAGAGGATGACCAAGATGGACAAGGGCCTGGGTTCACCCTGAGGCTGAGGAAAGGAGTCACACAGAGACGAGGTGGCACAATAAAAAAACAAGCCACGCAAAGCAAAGAGAGCGCGACTGAAGATGAGAGGCGTTCCCTTAAATATCACTTGCATAGCCATGTCATCTCTCACACTGTTTCCGCCCGAGGAATTTGAATAGTTTTCTCTGAAGAGACAATTATCAGCAAATGACAAAGAAAAGGTCCTCCATCATACATGGAATACACTGATTGTTTCTGTTTCTTTACTTTTCTACATGTCTTGTCATGTATCCCTGTTGTAACTGCATAATGTGTGCAGTAAACACTTCAGTACTCGGCTCTGAACAGGTATAGCCTAGCGGTTAAGAGCATTGGGCCAGTAACTGAAAGATCGCTGGTTCAAATCCCTGTGCCGGCAAGGTGGAAAAAGTTGCCCTTCTGCCCTTCAGCAAAGGCAGTTAAACCCCAACAACTGCTACTTGGGTGCTGATGATGTTTAATTAAGGCAGTGCCCTGCACCTCTCTGATTTCGAGGGGTTGGGTTAAATGCGGAAGACGCGTTTCAGTTGAAGGCGTTCAGTTGTGCAACTGACTGTGTATCCCCTTTCATGTCTACCAACTCCCCCTTGTCGCTACAATATGCTATTCACATTACTGTACCCGCAATCTCTTGGGCATTATTACTCTATTGTGCTGAACATAGCCACCCTCAATGCACCCCTGGTTTCACTGTCTGCTTGATTAAGGGAGAGTTTAGCGGTGATATTATTATGCTAATAAGAATCACCTTCACCTGCAACCATCACCCAATGACGTGAGGACCAGCCGTTGACGCAGTGAAACTTCCTCCAATCAACAGCCACCTCTCATCTGAAGCATCGTCATTGGTAACTGGAATGATCGTTAGTGTTCTGCCAGGCTACAATTAATCAAGTCAAATAGGCATTAGGATTCAGCATGACAATTGATTAAATGTCTCTCCATGAAGAAGGGGCTTTGCGTACGCAAATCTGAGACAACTGGGTCCGTGTAGGCAGCATCTCAACAGTTCCGGCCATATTGCTTTCACATATCCAGTCTCATGTGTAGGGGACAACTGTTCCCGACTGAAATTGTGATTTTAGGCAAAGTCTTGACCAGAGCAGAATACGTTTGTTTATCTACGCTTCACATTGACACAGGGAACCTGCCTGCTCATCTCTCAACCGTAAGGTTTCATGGCCCCATTCTCTGGTCTGGAAGAAGTCTTACCATTAGTAAGGAGCCATCAGGAAGGAGAGGAGAGCACTGTAAACACGCCACCTCAGAAAAGGCTCATGTAATTTATTTATTCACTCCCTTTTCCCAGAACTCTCCATTCACTAACGAGAGCAACACAGATCTGCACTTTCCTGGAGCTTGTCTGAAATATTCTTACTAGACACACACACAACCACAGGCACACACACACACACAACCACAGGCACACACACACGCACACACACACTGGTCTGTTTGAAAAGCTCTCTTGCATTTGCATTGCCTGCATTTATTTTCCTCACCACTGTCAATTGGTGTTACATGTACATCATCCTCCACTTCACCCGCAGATACAGAGAGCCTAGTCTGGGGTTTAAATCACTGTACTGGTGGCACAAAACCTGGAAACACGCAGCCACCTTCTCCTGTTCCGCCCTTTAGTTTTTTTTATCCCTTTGGTACTATTTTCACAAGGATGTGGTAAAATTTCACAACTCTTAGTACAAAACTCAAAACAGATCATCAAAAATGCTGTTTTTTTCTAAACTCAAAGCATATTTTCAATTGACTAAGTACCGCACACAAAATCCCACAGTAACATTTTCACCGAACCTAATCAGTGTTTCATCTAGAAATACCTTTCATATAAAGTCATTGCCTTCCACAATGCAACGCTCACAATAATTTTCCTATAATTCTTTTCTCATTTGTTTAAACACATTTGACCATCACTTAATCCAACTGCGCTTAATGGTTGATCACTTAAATCAAATCTAATTTTATTTGTCACATGCGCTGAATACACAGTGAAATGCTTTACAAGCCCTTATCCAACAATGCTTTAAGAAGTTAAGAAGAAAAAAGTGTTAAGTAAAAAATGGATAAGTAAAAAAATAAGAGTAACAAATAATTAAACAGCAGCAGTAAATTAACAATAGCGAGGCTATTTACAGGGGGCACCGGTTAGTCGAGGTAATTGAGGTAATATGTACATGTGGGTAGAGTTAAAGTGACCATGCATAGATAATAAACAGAGTAGCAGCAGCATAAAATAGGGGTCTGGGTGGCCCTCTGATTAGCTGTTCAGGAGTCTTATGGCTTGTGGGTAGAATCTGTTAAGAAACCTTTTGGGCCTAGACTTGGCGCTCCGGTACCGCTTGCCGTACAGTAGCAGAGAGAACAGTCTATGACTAGGGTGGCTGGGGTCTTTGACAATTTTTTAGGGCCTTCCTCTGACACCGCCTGGTATAGAGATCCTGGAATGGCGGAAAGCTTGGCCCCAGTGATGTACTGGGCCGCACGCGTTACCCTCTGTAAGTGCCTTGCAGTCGGAGGCCGAGCAGTTGCCATACCAGGCAGTGATGCAACCAGTCAGGATACTCTCAATGGTGCAGCTGTAGAACATTTTGAGGATCTGAGGACCCATGCAAAATCTTTTCAGTCTCCTGAGGGGGAATAGGCTTCGTCGTGCCCTCTTCACGACTTTCTTAGTGTGTTTGGCCCATCATAGTTTGTTGGTGATGTGGACACCAAGGAACTTGAAGTTCTCAACCTGCTCTACTGCAACCACGTTGATGAGAATGGGTGTGTGCTCGGTCCTCCTTTTCCTGTAGTCCACAATCATCTCCTTTGTCTTGATCACGTTGAGGGAGAGGTTGTTATCCTGGCACCAGACAGCCAGGTCTCTGACCTCCTCCCTATATTCAGTCTCATCGTTGTTAGTGAACAGATCCCTGTTATGTCATCGGCAAACTTGATGATGGTGTTGGAGTCGTGCCTGGCCATGGAGTCATGAGTGAACAGGGAGTACAGGAGGGGACTGAGCACGCACCCCTGAGGGGCCCCCGTGTTGAGGATCAGCGTGGCAGATGTGTTGTTACCTACCCTTACCATCTGGAGGTGGCCTGTCAGGAAGTCCAGGATCCAGTTGCAGAAGGAGGTGTTTAGTCCAAGAGTTGCAGAGGGAGGTGTAACCGTTTGGTAGACCAATAGATTTTAAACTGGTTTGTGTACTATATATGGATTTTGAGAACTATAGAAAAAAATGTGTGTTTGTAAAGTATAAACATCCCAATTACATGTATGGTACATGAGAACCATACATAATGAAAACTCATCATTGCTAATTGATTTCACATCGTGGTAACTACAATTGGTCACCATATAAAAGGGTGTTTGCTGGATAAACAGCAAGGGAGATGAAGAAATCAAAGAGCCTGTGGCAAAGGGGCCCGTCAGAGAGGTCAAAGAGGTGTGCATATGAGCCCCGTCAAAGAGGTGGACATCAGACTGAGGGAGGCAGATGGCAGGGAACTGTTGTGTTTTATGAAGTCCGGGCCTTCGTCGTTGACCATGTGGTAAACAGAGGCCTTACCATGGCAGTGGCTGCCAGATTAGTTCACCAAAATCTGAAAAGATCAACTGTCAATTCGATCATGAGAACATTTCGTCAAGAAAACCGGTATGTCTGCAAGATGTGCACTATGCTTTACCATTACATATACAGTAAATTACATTATAATACATGTAAATTCACTAAATATGTTACAGTATTCTTACCGTATGATCTATTGACAGTATACTCTGTTCCACCCTCAGAATTGACAGAAGACTCCATGGTGGTGACCGTGGCCGTGTACTTGTGAACCATCACAAGTATATCTTTGTTGATGAAGTGGGCTTCAACCTGGCCAAAACTGGACACTGTGAGTGGAACATAATCGACCCATACTCTTCTTTCCTCAACCCTATTGAGGAATGTTTTTCAGCATGGAGTTGAGTACGATCGCCATTCCAATGAGCGTGCCACCCTCCTTCTGGACATGTATGAGGCATGCGATGACTTCAATGCAGACCAATGTCAAGCTTGGATTCGCTATGCCAAAAGTGTTTTCTTGCGGTGCATGAACAATGAGGCCAAATGCACAAGACAGGCTTGAACGTTGTTTTATTAAACATTGTTTTAATAACGTTTATTAAACGTTGTTTTATTTTCATTTAATTTGTTACATGTGATTACAGACAGTACACCTACAGTGGGGCAAAAAAGTATTTAGTCAGCCACCAATTGTGCAAGTTCTCCCACTTAAAAAGATGAGAGAGGCCTGTAATTTTCATCATAGGTACACTTCAACTATGACAGACAAAATGAGGAAACAAAATCCAGAAAATCACATTGTAGGATTTTTAATGAATTTATTTGCAAATAAATATTTTTAAGTGGGAGAACTTGCACAATTGGTGGCTGACTAAATACTTTTTTGCCCCACTGTATGTTGCAATTATATCTGAAAATGTCATGTTTTTTGTTTTGCATGAATGATTGTAGAGGATGTCTTCATTGATCAGACCTTTGATTACACATTGGATAGATATTATGGAAATTATAGGTTTTCTGTCAATTTTATTGGGTAATGTAAGTCTATTGCCTAATGTGAAAACTGTGTAATCGACTGTAATTTACAGTAATGTAGCATATTACTTTCAGCACTTCTAAGGGCGATTTGAAACACGTATCTTGCATTGTTTGCTATTGGATTAACTGGTAGTTAAAACGACTAAATTGAAAATGTATCGTTATGTTGTGTTTTGGTGATTAAACCAATGTTTTCATGACATTTCGCAATAAACTTAGATTTTGAATCAATGGTTGTGTGGTGAGAGATGTTTACAATCCAAATGAATGCACAATGACAGGTTTTGAATGAAAGACTGGCTGCATTACAAGTGTGACAAGTTTTGCGTTTTGTACTAACAGTTGTGAAAATGTATCACCTGCCAAAATAGTAGCAAAGCAAAAATAATATAAAATAATATTTTCAAATCAGACTATATCCTACTGTACAGTACAGTACACAATTGCTCAACTTGATACTCAACTACATTAAACACATGCATATGAGCTTTTTTTTGTAGTGGTCATGGTAATAAAATACAACGCAACACACAATTGGAGCTAAGGTATTAGTACTCCTTGGTTGGAGAAAGCAAAACATGATCTAAACCAGGGATGGGCAACTTTGATGGGGGCTGGGCCACAAAAAAATCTGAACTCATCATGGAGGTCTGCAGTGGCTCACGGGTCTGTAAGCACATCGATACCTACACATGCAGTCAGAGCCAGCGAGAAAATTCCTGCAAATTTCCTGCAATGGGGTATAGAGAAAATGTTGCCGTTTTAAGGCAAGTTTGCTGCAAATCTACACATTCTGCTCAATATGCAGAACATTTTTTTTTTTTTTAAATATGCAATTCTACTCATTTTGCCATGGGGTGAAGAGAAAATGTGGCAGTTTTACATCAAATTTCCTGCAATTCTACAAATGTTGCCATTGGGTGGAGAGAAATGTTTGCAGTTTTTAATATGATATCTGAGTGAGTGACTAACAAAATCAATGGGGGCCCCCCTGTCGGTAATTCAATCATGATTACTACAAGTTAGATAGCTGGCTGCATTGAACCCGTAGAGCAAGTTTTCTGCAATTCTACACATTTTGCCATGGGGCAGAGAGAAAACTTTGCAATTTTAAAACAAATTTCAAGCAATTCTACTCATTTTGCCATGGTGTGGAGAGAAAAAGATGCATTTACAGGTAATTTCCTGCAATTCTACCCATTTTGCCATGGGGTGGAGAGGAATGTTTACTGTTTTAAAGCTAATTTCCTGCAATTCTACACATTTAGCCGACAATTGAGTAATTGAGTGACTGTCAGTGACTGACATCACAAGAGAAAAACTGCTGATGCACAACCACATTTTGAAATTGCACCTTGTATATTCTTCTATTCTGGCTCTCAACAAACAGTAAGCACATCTTTTTAAAAATGTCTTTGGAAATTGATCCACGAGTCTACAAAAGGGGGACTGCCAGTTGCCCATCCCTGATCTAAACCCACAGGATCAGAAATGTAAATATTAAGCCGGTGGGGTTGAACTCTTCAATTTGCAATGGACCAGAAACCAGCCATGCCCTTATCCTGCGAGAAGACCAATAGAATTTTGATTGAAAAGCTGAGCTTCTCTCACATGGCTGAGCTTCTCTCTCATGGCTGAGTGCAACACACATTTTTTAGAGAAATACACACATAGAGGTGGGAGGGAGATAGTGTGTGTGTGTGTGAGAGAGAGAGGTAGAGAGAGAGGCAGAGAAAGAGTGAAGAGAGGGAGAGAGAAACAGAAGCTGAGAGGGAAGAAGAGCGGGAGAGAGAGGAATAGAGAAAAAGAGGCAGAGAGAACGAGAAAGAGAGATATGTCGTGGGTGGCAAACACGACGGGGCTTGAGGGAGATGTCAGCTCTCATCAGATGAGCTAGGAGAAGTGCTAAGGGGTGTGTGAGTATGCTTTCATGTGTGGGTGTGTATGTGAATGCTTACATCCATGCATTTGTGCATGTGTGTATGTGAGTGCTTATATGTGCGTGGCTCTGCGAATGTATGTGTGAGTACGTGTATATTTGTGTGTGTGGGTGTGTGTGTGTGTCAATGTGCATGTGTGGGTAGAGCCCGTGACCATGCCATAATGTGTGAGAGCAGACCACCTGAGGCTCCAGAGTACGGAGTCAGCCTCTGCCTGTAGGTGGCTACATGCTGCCCACACAGCGCAGGTATCAAAGGTCACTCAATCAGAGCAGGAAGTGGCCCTGAGGCAGCAGGAACTCATGCATAGTACACAACACCTGGGTAGCATGAGTTCCTGAATTATAGGCAATACAAGCACAAACACACCTGATTCAACTAATCAGACAGGGATGATCCTAAATCTGTGGGTACAGGCTACTTCTGAAACCTGCAGCTGTGTTCCACTTTCAATAGACCAACATGCAAAGCAAGAGAAAGGTCCCATTAGCATGGTTGGTTCCATTAGTTCATTTTGCATCAAACAGGACATGTTTTTGTCTCTCTGTGGAGTTCAGAACTGAGTCTGGGTGGGGAGAGTGGGGTCCTGAGGGCCAGATGGCTTGCTAGGAGTCAGTCCACTGTGATGACTCTGACTCTATCCATCTGTCCATCACACTCCAACACAGCCTCTCTCTCCTCAGGCATCTATCACTACAGGCCTACATGTACTGTACAATATGAACAGTATTTCTTCCTTTCCATTTTCATTTGTAAAGTGTGTGGAGATCCTTTCAATACTTTTTGAATACGTTAGGATTTGATTTCGAATGCCATTGATGATTGGAATGCCCTGTTTTCACAAGCCACCCAGCCAACGTCCAAGTCTGTCAGTTTTATTTCATATTATCTCTGCTCTTGGTTTGTTAAGTGCAGCAGCTGCAGTCGAAGACCATCACAGGTCTGTCCTGCACCGGAGAGCAGATCCTCAGCTCCAGGAACATTCCCAGGCAGCACATTTATTAGAGACATGATTGATACAGTAATAACTTGGTTAGGACGTGTGTGACTAGTTCGAGGCAGGAGAGACTTTTCACAGCTTTCATACATTTGACAAGTGATACAGTACCTTTCATGCATAAAGTAATCAAATGGGATTTCTGCGCAAAACTGCTTAAACTTAAGAGATACAGACTGGAGTCACACAAGGTATTTGGCATGGACTTATTATAACATGCTGGAGTTCTCATATACCGCTCTGAATAAAAGAAATAGAGGGATATTCAGAGTTCCTATTTCACAACAACAAAGGCAATCATACATGCAGCCGTTTGCATTCACACACTCAGCTACAAACGCACACAACATGAGAGGAATAAACTACACATACGGAGTGCAAAGTTGCACGAAAATCAACAGCAGATCGCATCAAAAAGAAGGAAAAAAACAACAAAAACCTCCCGCTTTTGGCTGAAAATTATTCTGGTGTTGCCATGGTGAGGGGGTTCTGTGCTTGAAGCCTTCCATTACTGCGACAGTGACATCACCCCATCCAAATATAGCATAACATTTAGGAAGGGTGTCATAATACCCTCAGGAAACACCATGGGCTTCTGCTGAAACACTAACTGACGATCCCTTCTAGATGGACCACAGAGAGTGGCTGGAGTCTAGCCAGGTCAGGGGTCACTCTGTTACGGTATCTATGGTCATTGTCTTGTCGAGACAGGCAGCAACATCAGAGGTGTCATAACCATTGAAACTGAGCAACCAATTACCTCCCTCACTTTCATACAAGTTTTAAGACAAATTGCCCGTTGTATATTCTTCTATTCTGGCTCTCAACAAACCGTAAGTACATTGATCCGTGGGTCTACAAAAGGGGGGCCACCAGTTGCCCATCCCTGATCTAAACCCACAGGATCAGAAATGTAAATATTAAGCCGGTGGGGTTGAACTCTTCAATTTGCAATGGACCAGAAACCAGCCATGCCCTTATCCTGCGAGAAGACCAATCACATACACACAACCTCAGGAGCTGCTGTGGCCTTTGCTGTGTGAGCATAAATGCTAAAGTTCATTTGCTATTCAGACAAGCAGGTCAAGCATGTGGTTGTGGCATTTAAGCAACAGGCAGTCGGCCACAAGAGAAAATAAATCTCAGTGGCTCTGGAGAACTAGATATGGATCTCGTCCCCCTCGTCCCCCCACCCCCACCAAAAAAAATCTAACCTGAACACCATGATACTAATAGCCAGGTCAAAAGGTCTAGGAGGACAAAGAGCAAACCAGATGGCAAATAACAGAACGTGTTTGATCTGAGGCCTACTGCTCCTGTTGAGAATGGATTTCTCATATAGCCAACATGTTCACATTGATCTGATGTGTTTTCTAAAATATGAGCTAATATTTTTTTTCAGACTAACTACTCTACGCTACGGTCTACACTGACTACAGTTCACTGATGGGCAAAACTGCACAATTCTATTTTAATTTCCAACCACCAGATGTCACTGAAGTAGCACCAGCGGAACGGAATCACAACGCCATACACTTGAACGCTGTGATTTAACAGTTTGTCCCCCGCAGCCGAGAAAGTATTTCATCAAATACAATTCTATTGGCATTGATTCAATTAAATATGTTGTGTTTAATACTTGGATGCATACTTGGGATTAATGTTTTTGTCAATAACAGTGTGTTCATTTCACTTGGCTGAAGGGGATCGAATAACTTCTCTCGCAGCTTTTCTTCCTGGTGTAGCGTATTTACTGTATCTGCAAAGTTTAAACAATAACTATTTTGTCATCAAACCTATTTTGAGTTCATGCCAATGGTTGTTAAAGACGGTAGTTAGTGTAGTGGAAAAACCATAGACGAGAAAAACATAATTGTTCTCCTTTGAAATTTACGGTAAGGGGTGTTTTTATCGTACTGTCGTCACAAATACTTTTAGAGCAGGGTTTGACGTCAGTTTCTATATTTGGTGTTGGACGGAACCCTATTTGCATGTTAATCCCACCACGCTCTCAGATTGTTTTCCACGATGTGAACCAATCACATCGCACAGTGTGTCCGCTTTCTCTGTGAATCCCATTGGTTAAAATGCCAATCACTCTAAAAGGGCACTTAAGTGACGTCATCCATTCTCTGTCCCTTGATAAAAAGAGGCCACAAGCCGTAATGTAAGCACAAAGAGAACTTGGAAGTGCTATTAGAGAGGCCACAACATTAAGCGAACCATTATTTTACGATAAAGAATGCTGAATGTTACGTTGGCGCGTTGATATTACTGCTTCTTATTTGAAGATTCCATTTACTGAAGGATTAGCCCTGGACTGGAGTGAGGCCCGCATAGCTTTTTCAGCTAGCTAGCCAACGTTAGTTTACGGTACCTCTGCTTCACATTGCATTCCTGTCGAAAAAAACGTCTTATTTTCTACGAGCTGAAAACTATTTTGCGGGCAAAATGAACCAAGCATACTCCTCTAGAAGTGAAATAGGCCCCGAAGTAACGGCCGCAGCAACCTTTGTTTCCAGGCTATTGAGAACAAGAGGCTTCCTGAGCGAACACCAACTCCATGATTTCAGAGATTGTCTTCAACAGTCATTATCAGGTAATTTGGTTAGCCATTTCCTATAGAAATAGATTTGCTCGGTACTAAAGTTCATGTCGAAATGGCTTCCTATACAAACTGGTTGCTTGTTTACTAGCGTCAACCTAGCTAACGTTAGCTAGCCTTTGTCTGTTCAACTGACAGTCAAACTAACGTTAGCTAGCGAACGCTCACTTTCTGTCTTGTTTTATCGATTTGATACTTAATTTCAGCCAAATGCTCTACCTAATATTAGATAATGTTGAAATAGAAAGCCAACCTGTTGCTTAAGTGTCATTTTACGATGTTTTGTCGAATGGCTTTGCTGTTTTTGCAAGGCAGAAAATTCTCGTTAGCCTAGGTAGGCTTGTCTCGAGACTTTACTAGGCCCAATCGAAGGATCGACCAACTGTCTATTCTCGAGCATAGCTATATTTGGGGCTGCGAGCGATGTCGGCAAAAGTTGGTAGGTAGTAGTATCCCATATCAGTAATTCAAACTCATTCAAAAGAGGTTGACTTGTCTATAGCTAGCATCAGCTGTCAAGTTTTATTGTCTGGGGCTTTGTTTTCAAAGCAGCACGTTGACTTCTAATTTCGTGTCTGTCTGAACATTTTCTCTTCACAGAGCACTACCAGAACCACTGGTTCCCTGACAGACCACAGAAGGGCTCCGGCTACCGCTGCATCAGAATGAATCATGAAATGGACCCAATCATTGGCAGGGCTGCTGGTCGGATCGGACTTACTAGCGATCAGCTCTTTGCCCTCCTTCCCCGGGAGCTGACACTCTGGGTGGACCCCTTTGAGGTCTCTTACCGCATCGGGGAGGATGGCTCCATCTGTGTCCTCTATGAGGCAGAGTCCCTAGCGCCCGCAGCAGCCCCTAGCCCTGATCCCACAAACAACTGCAAGAATCAGTTTCTGATCGGTGGCCGCACTAGCCCGCCGAAGAACTACCTGATGACTGTCTCGAGCTAGTGTGGTTCAGGCACTACCGCGACGCCGAACAGCGTCGGTGTGAAGGCCATCGACCACCCACAGTGATCCTTTTTGTATTTTCATTTCATAGTGTTTCCCCCTATTAAATTAACTTGATTGCTTATTTAATTGAATTTGCGTATTCTAAAAGCACCTGGTATTTGTTAGAGCGTTGGGTAGCACTTTAGAATGTTTGACTACCAGCCCATAGGCTCTAATTGCACTGCTGGGACTCTCAGTATGTAGTGTGCATATGTCCTGTGGTATTAGCACACTACATGCAAGCATGGGCTTTATTAAGTGTAAACACAACATCTCTGGGATTCTAATGCAAGTTTCTCATGGTGTAATAATACTTCACGCCACTTCCCACAAATGTAAACTAAAATAATCGTATAACTGGAGTCAAGTATTTGTTCAGTAACCTATACATTTACAAAAATGTGGTTTTATAATTCAGTTCACTGCTGGTTTGTAATCTTACGGGACCACGTCACCTATCTGTGCCCTGAAATCAAAGACTCAAGACAAAATGTCTAACTTCCCAGTTGTAAAAAGAGCTGCCTCTAAAAGGTTTTACTGCCTTAATGTGACGTTTTCTGCCCAAACACCTTTGAGGAATACTGCCTAACTTTCATAGATCCTTTTTTCGCAGTAGTCAGTGTTCAGAGAAAGTGGAGTATGTCAATCTCAACAAACGGCATACTAATTTGACACCTCTTGCATCCCAGTAGACTTAACATTAAAAATCTAAAATGGCTTATACTGTCAACATGTTCAAAAGGGGTTAGGTTTTTAATATTTCACTATTGTGAATTTTTTTGTTGGGAAGTCTTCTGTTATTCCCCCCCAGGTAGAATAAGCTGTGAGGTGGTTGTTGGCGTCATTTTAACGTCTAGCACTGCCAGGTAGTGTGGTGCTCTCAGCCCTCTGTAGCATCCTCTTCTTCCTACCGAGCTGTTGAGCAGCTCACCATTGCTTACTGTTCTAGACAGGGGAAGGATATAGTTTGTAAGCTATTTGACGCACAGTAAGCATTTAAAGTAACTATTTTAAATGACTTTTGTGCATCTATAAATATTTGTACAGTTTGTCACAATTTTATTACAATAAACCTTTAAGAATTCCGATTGTCTCTTGCTGTGGTCAGTTCAATTTACATTCGTGTTCCTAATCAACACAGCTTTGCACCTGTAGCACATTGTAAGTGAACTATTCCTTTTGTGACCCAAGGGAACCTGTCAACACTATTTTTAATTTAACCAGTTAAGAACAAAGTCTTTACAATGATGGCAAAACCCGAATAACGCTGGGCCAATTGTGCGCCGCAATATGGGGCTCCCAAACATGGCCGGATGTGATACAGCCTGGATTCGAACCAGACTGTAGTGAGACCTTTTGCACTGAGATGCTGCGTCACTCAGGATGCCCCTGCCTCTACTCTAAGTCTGTGTTGATCTGAAAGGCTTGGATAGTATTTGTCAAACACAACCATAGGACAGGACCATTATACCCTTCTGATCCTTTCAGGTCTAGTTGGCATGAGTGGCCTAGGGGTTTGTATGAGTGGTGCGTTATCACTTTCTGTTGTGTTCACTCTCAGGACCAGGCTTGTCTGTGCCTCCAGCACTGGCTTGGCTTAAGGGCACACCCGTGTCTGGACATGCTCTACACCAGACACAGGGATCTATCAGCAGTTTCCTGGATGTAATCATTAGGTGGACTGTCTTTTTAATACACATTTCTGTTGGACAAATTCAGGTATGTCCCTTTTGTTTTAAGAAACCTGCAACCGAATCTGCTTAATACCTACGCCTCTGTGTCCTGGGAGAATGTGTCAAGTTACATTATGAACCCAGCCTCCATAAGTTTGTACAGCCTTAATTTCTGTCAATAAACCCTTCAAAGTGTTTGTGTGAACAAGCACATTTGTTAGGGGAAAGCAGCAGTCTTGAATCAGCAATCCTACCTTCTAGGAATGGAGAGGCCTGTTTGAGCCTAAACACCAGGCATAAACAGTGTTGGAAATCACAACACAGCCAATAGATCTACAGACTGAAGTAATGTTTTCTAAACCTGTATTGGCAAAGGTGCCCTCAGGTTGGTTGTGTGGGGGTAAATACTATAAAATAAAGGACTATGAGGGTGTGTCTGGTTCCTTATGGCTTATTTTTGGTCACGCTGGCACTCCCTTGTCTGAAATGCTTTTACCTTTTGATTTCAAACTTTTTAGCAAAAAACGATTTAAGTTGACCTGCCCAGACAACTAAAAACTTCAGTTATGTATTCTGCAGCATGTTTATGTAACAATGTGAGTCATACAACACAATGAATGCCAACACTCAGGGACGTTTTACCTCAGGTAATTACAAACAGAATACACACACAGATGGAACAGGAAGGGGCTGGTATCAGAGGAGCAGGGCTCTGTTGTGACCTCCAGTACCACGTCTAGCACACACAGAGAGAAAGAAGCCCTGCAGTGGTTCCATTTCCATAAGAAATAAGAAACCCCTGAACCTCCCTCTTTGAGGGGCAGTCAGTGTCGCCTGGCCCTCCTCACTCTCCTCCTATGTGCCCCTAAAACCCAGCAGCAGAGAGGGGTAGAAAATACCAGAATGCAGCTCTCTTAAGCCTTGCTCACATTAGCAGTTGGATGTGACTCGAATCCCAATTGTTTGCATATCTGATTCGAATCTGTTCTTTTTCCTGTAGTCTGAACAGCCAAAAAGCCCATGGAATAGGGTATTTCAACCCACCTTCATAGGTGGTTTGACGTCAGATACAAATCTGATTCCTGGCCAAGTGACTTGTGTCTGAATGGTCATATCTGATTTATTTGCCCTCGAGTGGTTTTTAGACTGTTATTTGGCATAGCTTGTTGCTCGCTAGCTACTCTGTTGACAGTTTGATAAGAACACGTGGAAGATAGCTTGTTAATTGTTTACAAACAAATTAGTGAATGCGCTAGAAAGCTAACTAGCTAGCTAGTTGATGGTTGTGGCTAGCCCAAAAAAGACTTGTTTTGAAAGTTGGATTATCTTGTCCTTTGAGGCTTTAAAAGTATTCTTTCACTATTATTTTGAATATTTAAAAGTAATTCGGAAATGTCCATTGCAGGCATTGTTGTCACCTTAGCTTTCTAAAACTTCTGAGTGACAGAAATCACACGCACCACCACCAATCAGTCTACACAACTGCGCACACACCTATGACAACTAGCGTAGCCATGTCAGCAAATGACTGCGGTCGGAACACACACAAATCTGATTTGGTCACTTGTAACTTGCTGTTCGGACAGTGAGTATTCCAAAACGGATTTGGAAAAACAAAACTGATATGAGAATTAAGGCCTGCAGTGTGAACAAGGCTTAAAAGACTGGAAAGGAGGTTGTTCTACCCCCCTCCCTCATCCATCCCTGTTACCCCTTTCTTCTCCCTCTGCTGACCCAGGAGGGGCGAGGGATGGACCCTTTGCAGCACGCTAGCAAGACAATTTAAGACCTTGTGACTGTAAGGTTCTATCTGCGCATGGCATTGTTCTGAGATATTGAGTATTTTTTTAAGTCCCAGATCTCAGAACTGTCTTGTGATCTCTTCCTCGTCAGGACTCAATAAGTATGTCACCTTACATATTATTATTTGGGATTGGATTGCAGATAGAACCTTATAGCACCATGTTAAAAGGTGTTTACACAGATATAACTTTCAGATTTGTGTTTTTTTTCATCATACATTTTATTTTTCAAAACTCTGACATATCTCACATGTAAAGGACCACCTAAAGAGCAACTCTATCATTTTTGACTAACATGTCAGATAGAACCTTATACGTCCCAAATTGGCATCGCATCGCTGGGCCTTTCAGGAGAGGGTGTTTGTGAAACCTGGGGGAGATGGGGGGGAACAATAAAAGAGGCATGCCTCGCTCCCTGGCTCTATCCCTGGCTCCCCCTCTCACAGTAGCCATAGCACCATCTGTCCCATCCCCACCTCGCTCCTTCCCCCCCACCCTCCTCACCCCTCCAGCACTAAACAGACAGCAAAAGGCCTCTTTCAGCTCAGCGGACCCCCTCAGCCCTCCTGTCTTCCTCTCTGTTACAGAGGCCCGTGAGGTCGACAGAACTTTTCATGCAGCAACATGTACCTGTGGTGGATTACTCCGCTTTGACTGAGGGGGAGAGAGAGAAAGAGAGAAAAAGGGTGAGGAAGGGGAGTAGTTGAGCAGAGAAACAGAGGAGTGGAATCAGTGCAATTTATGCCTTTGAAGGAATCTTATTGATGTGTAGATGTCTTAAAGCAGACGTTTCCAGAATGTTGGTCTGAGCCTCTCCAGCTACAAAGTAAATCGCTAACTGTCAAAGTACTTCAGTTTTCTTTTATTGAGTCAACTCTTAAGCTGTCAATCAGTACAACAGTCACATTTGTAACAACGTCAATCTCTAATTTCAGATACAAAAAACATACTACAATATACGCACCATAACTCTCAGAAAATATGGACAATCAGATACTTTCTAAGAGTTGATCTCTACCTTATTATTTACAGCGTATTGGTTGTGTGTGGGGGAAGGGAGCATTTATGTATGTGTGGGAGAGAGAGGGGGGATATGTGTGGGTGCAAACAAAACAGTGAGTGAAATAGTGTGAAGAGGGATATAACTGGAAGTGAGTAAAGACGATGTAGGTGTTAGGGTGGAGCACAGAGGGGGTAGTTTACTACCCAGAGTTTGTCTGTTTCTGTCGCTCTGTCTGTCTTTTGGTGTCTGACTAGTACCTGTGTGCTCGCTTCGGGATTGTGTCACTGTAGACCAATGTGTGTATGTTGTTATTTACTGAGTTGTGTCTTTGTGTCTGCTTAGAGGACACCACTGCGTGTCTGTGTGTGCTTGTGTGTCTGCTCTCGGTTCTGTGTGTGATCCCGTTAGAGTTTCATCATAACGTAGGGTGTGAAGGAGGATATAATGGGAGGTGAGGTGATGTGTGTAAACACGGTGTGGGTGCGAGGCTCAACATGGGGCCACTTTATTGACATCACAGTGTGATTGGCGGGGCATAGATAAAGCAGAGGGATATGTCAGAGACATAAATGGAGGGATTCTCTGTCTGTTGAAACAGTGTGGATTCCACCTCAATTCAGACCTATCACATGCTCGCACATACGCACACACACACACAATTCACATTTCTCCCTTCATCTAGATTGTAGAGGAAAGGAGACCCTCCAATCCTACATATATGTAGATCATTGTGCTTCATCTTAGGTCACGTCTCACCTATCACACTCGTCACTGTTGTCTCTTCTCTTCGTCACCCAATCAAGACTGTGTAAAGCTGCCACTCCGTGTCTTAGGAGCACACAGGCAAAGCACACTCTAAATGAGACCCAGCTAAGATAGCAATATGCAAAGCTAACTATGGTAACTCTGCAGGGAAATTCTGCTTCCCTGACGCAGGATCCTCTTTGGCCCTTGGGTGGTAGACAGGTGGTTAAGAGTGACACAGTGACCCAAAAATGTACTTCATGTAACACTTGCCATAATGGACATTTTGCTCCTATAATAGTGCTTATGCCAGCCTAACAACATGTTCCCTGTCTAAAGTAGCCTGTGGATTTGGCCTGCTGTGTTGTAAAACTGGCCCATAAACTGAACAAACACCGTCGCAGTCTCTCTTTTGCCAGGTGCTGAGTTTGCAGATTGTCGTTCACCATGGTACCCTTTGTCTGCATTCACCCTGAAGTACAAGGTGAAGGTTAAAGATAGGCTGAATAGTTTGTGACGTTGTACTCTTGGTTGCTACAGAGAGACAGACAGAGTGGACGTCAGTGGGGGCTCTCTGTCTGCAACACACCGGACAGAGTCAAAAGGGCTCTCCGTGTGCGTGTGTGTATGCTTGAGTGTGTGTGAAAGAGACAGAGAGAGAATAGTCTGCCTGTCACATTCGGGCCAGAGTGATACTGTGTCCTCATGGGAATAAGTGTGTGTGTGTGTGGGGCGTTGACAGAGTCTCTCAGGCCAGACTGATAAGTACAGTCTCCTGGAAGACACACCAGATAGGAGAGACCGTAAAAAGATAAATGTGGAGCATCAACGTTCAAACTGACAGCCAGTCTTATATCTATTCATATGACAACTGAACGCTCACATTTTGAAAAGTAAACACAAATGGGAATTGTGTACTAGTGCAGTATGTGTGTGCTCATTTGATAATTCTAGTCAGTTTGTTGTTTGTGTTAGGCCATAGTTGGGACAAAGATGGGTAGAGTTACATCTCTCTCTCTCTCTCTCTCTCTCTCTCTCTCTCTCTCTCTCTCTCTCTCTCTCTCTCTCTCTCTCTCTCTCTCTCTCTCTCCCACCCTCTCTTTCTTCCACCCTCTTATTTAACTTTGTTAGGACATTCTATTGAGGAAACTGCATCTCAAGTTACCTGTGAATGCCACCTAACCACACGTAAAAAATAAAATAAAAAAGTTTCGGGGGCGAACTGCCAAGAATGTGACACTGTTTCCTATTGTATGTTGGCCAGAATGATTCAGATTCACATTGAGGGTTTAACAGTCACATGTACAGGGTTGCAGGTGTGATTGCAGGGTACAGTGGAAGTCTTAGGGTTCGAGTTCCAACACGCAGGACTAGTGAAATAAAATTATGAAAATGGTAATTAAACAATAGAAATAACAGTATATACATAAAATACATGATGACATGATTATGGGTGTGTACATTTGAGGTAATTCCCTAAACAAAACCCCCAGTCTCCCCTGTCATGTGTGTAATGGGTCCGTGCCCTCCTTTCCCCTCTCGTTCTCCCAGCCTGTCTCTCACTCTCTCAGGGCCCATTGACAAAGAATGGGTGATCTTTGACCTGTAAGGGCTGCTGGGGCCAGTCAAACGTTGAACTCTATTCAATCTGATTCCTTGATAGAAACTTTCTGATTGAGCGTTTGAGCATTTACGTGAGTGCAGCGGGAACATTGCCTTTACTTTTCAATCACGCTGTAAAGCTGAACATTCACAATGCGGGTTGAATAGAGGCCTACATTCATAGACCTGTCTGCTTTCTCATTGGTCGATGGCGGCATCCTGGCAGGTTTCTTGCTTCTTTCTCTAATTGCTTTTCTATCTGTCTCTGTCTCTATTTCTATCTCCCTGTCTGTGTCTCTGTCTCTATTTCTATCTCCCTGTCTGTGTCTCTGTCTCTATTTCTATCTCCCTGTCTGTGTCTCTGTCTCTATTTCTATCTCCCTGTCTGTGTCTCTGTCTCTATTTCTGTCTCCCTGTCTGTGTCTGTCTCAATTTCTATCTCCCTGTCTATGTCTTTGTCTCTATTTCTATCTCCCTGTCTGTGTCTCTGTCTCTATTTCTATCTCCCTGTCTGTGTCTGTCTCTGTTTCTCTGTGAGACTCACTTCATTCCCACAACAAAGTGAAACTGCTTCTTCATGCCACAGTGCTGCTGAAAGTCACTTATAGAAGTAGAGAGATGGTAAACAGTACTGCTAGTGTGTCTCTTCTTACCCCAGTGAAATAGAGATTCAATAGGTTCTTTGACAGAGCAGTCCCCACATGTAGTTGGGTTCCCCCATGAAAAAAAAATATTCATTTAGAATCCCTAAGCTATAGGATCTCAAAGCTTTTTTTTCTCTCTCTCTTTCTCATTCATCTCTCCCATTCACCTCCATGCTACCCTTCCCTGTCCTGAGGCTGCCAGTGTCTCAGCTCAGGCTTCATTCCCCATTCTGCACACAAAACACACGCACCCGCATCCCGTTGCCTTGGCCTTGCTCCCCTCCCCCCCAGACCATCACAACATAAACTGTTAGGAGGCCACTGGCTGAAGTGGAAGATAGAGCATGAGAGATTATGAGAGTCTTATGACCATGGTTGACTGTAATGACAACCAAAGATCCTTCCTCGGTGGCCCATCTCCTCAGAGACCATTTGATGTCAGTGTGAAAGATGATTCTCGACACAGTGTATTTACTGGTTTACCTCCCGGCCCAATACGTTACAATAGACCCTGTCTATTCTGCTGTGTGTGAGAGAAACATACTAGAGGTGCCGCTCAATAACCTTCTCATTTTCATTCTCTATTCTCCTATCCTCTCCCACTCACTCGTTGCATCTTATGTGAAACCATACTGTCTCTGTCTGTTTGTTCTTTCTTTCGCCCACCTGTCTCATTTCTCCTGCAGTGCTGGAAAAAGTACCCAATTGTCATACTTGAGTAAAAGTAAAGATAGCTTTACAGAAAATGACTCAAATATAAGTGAGTCACCCTGTAAAATACTACTTGAGTAAAATTCTAAAAGTATTTGGTTTTAAATGTACTTAAGTATCAAAAGTAAAAGTAAGTGCTATAAATCATTTCAAATTCTTTATATTAAGCAAACCAGACAGCACAATTTTACATTTATTTTTTATTTACGCATAGCCATGGGGCACACTCCAACACTCAGACATAATTTACAAACAAAGCATTTTTGTTTAATGAGTCCGCCAGATCAGAGGCAGTAGGGATGACCGACCAGGGATGTTCTCTTGACAAGTGCGTGAATTGGACCATTTTCCTGTCCTACTAAGCATTCAAAATGTAAAGAGTACTTTTGGGTGTCAGGGAAAATGTATGGAGTCAAACGTACATTCTTTTCTTTAGGATTGTGGTGGAGTAAAAGTTGTCAAAAACATAAATATTAAAGTACAGATACCCCAAAAAACTACTTAAGTAATGCTTCAAAATATTTTTACTTTACACCACTGTTGTCATGTAGCCCATTATCAAAATGGCGGAAGGGAACTGAGACATAGCTGTGCTGCTAACTGGGGGAAGTCCCTATGGAGGGAAGCTGGGGGTTGTTAACTGTAAAAATGCAGGTTTGAACTTTTATGGAAGTTTTTTATTGTTTCTACTGGAGTTTTACTGTAAAGAACCAAACACTTGTAGGACACAAAGCCACAGTACTTCCACAACTATCTCCCATCTGTCCAGTGATGACAAATGTTTTTTTTTAAATCTTTGCGCTGTAATTTTACCTCAGACTAAAGAACTAAACAAAAGTGTGTGAGCATAACTCGATTGTTCGTTGTTTTCTCTAAACCTCTATATGTTTTTTCTCTATCAGAGAATTGATGTTATATCACTCATCTCACAAAACCCAACCCAGACTACAAACATACAAACAACCGCAGATTAGATCAGACATTTGCTTCGTCTTTAATTCTCTAAGTGATGATAATGAGTAACGATTTAGTTAGTTGGTTGGAATATGAATCAAAATACATTACCGTTAGCTCTGTCCCTGCTAGTTCTGATTGTTGATTCTCTGAGTCTCAGTGGTAAACATGTTGGACTGTTCCTCTCATATTGCCGAACGTTCATATAGAAATGTATTGCGTAGAAGAGATATGAACAGTACATTTCACCTCACTGAACACACCCATGGTCTCTTGTTAGTTTCATTGTCCTGAGTGCCCCTAGCAGCTACCTGTGTCTTTAAAGTCAATCTCATTAGAACAGGGAAACACTAGTCAAACGGTATTAAACTCCAGTAAATAGATCACAGTAAAGCTGCAAAGGTGAGACTTAAAAAGGACAGGGGGAGTTTTATGGGTGCCGTGAGTCTTTTAGCAGCTGTTTACCAACTCTCCCTCTGACCGTGTCCCCCTCTTCTTTCTCAACCCCTGAATTCCCCACCATCACTCCCCCCCAGCCCCCTCACCTCACAAAGCCTAAATTGTTCCCTGTGGATGCCGTGAACTCAACCCAATCCAGGGGCAGCTGTCTGAATAAATCCACACGCGCATGCACACACGCACACACACACACAGGGGCTTGTGGCCCACCCCCTCCCAGACCGCAGCCATATCCTCTCCAGCCCCTCCCCCAGTCTTCCCCCATAACAAACTCCCAGGTCCCCGCTGATCTCCCCATCCCAAAACAACCCCCACTTGATACACATGGGAAACTGTTGAGCGTGAAAAACCCAACAGCGTTGCTGTTATAGACAGACTTAAACCAGTGCACCTGGCACCTACTAGCATACCCCATTCAAAGGCACTTCAATATTTTGTCTTGTCCATTCACCCTCTGAATGGCACACATACACAACCCACGTCTCAATTGTCTCAAGGCTTAAAAATCCTTCTTGAACCTGTTTCCTCTCCTTTATCTACACTGATTTAAGTGGATTCAACAAGTGACATCAATAAGGGATCATAGATTTCACCTGGATTCAACTGGTCAGTCTATGTCATGGAAAGAGCAGGTGTTCCCAATGTTTTGTACACTCAGTGTATACAGTGCATTCGGGAAAAATATACAGACACCTTCACTTGTATTTTTCAGACGCCAAAAATACATATTTTCCGGACATTGAAAATATGTAATTTACCGACATTGAAAATACGTATTTTTTTGTTATTGATTCTATGGCGAAATTTCAATTTCACATACATTTTTAATGAAGTAAGCATTATATCACATTCATAATTTTTCAAGGAAAGAGGCAATGTAAGATTACAACAGAATACGCATTATTTCTCCCATCTTGCACATGCACTTATGTTAGCTTTTTCAAAAGCTTTAAACCTGTCAGCAAAGTGATCAAACCTATAGAATAAACCAACAGATCACTTCAAATACAATAATATTCTCAGTCAAGATTACAGATTTTTCTTTTCTTGCTATGACTGTGATATGTTGTTGTTTATTGACCTTAGTTGAACGCATTGACTGTAAGTCGCTCGGGACAAAAGTTTCTGCTGAATGACCAAAATGGAAATGTTAAAACAAACACTTGCAAAGCATGCTGGGTACCTTGACCATTCAATGATGGGTCAGCCCACTGCTGATGTCTGTCTGTGCGTGTATGCATGTGGCCGTACTTGTGTGTGGTGGACAGATTGTCTCCGTGTTGATAGAGAGGACAGGGGGATGGGGAACCTAAAACATTTACAGGAACCTTATGGGAAACAGGCATGTTGAGTGTTTGAAAAACAAACACTACTCCACTTAAAAGTGGGCCTTACCACTGGCCCTGCCACCACACCCACGCCCTCCTCTCCTCACTGGCCCTGATAAGCCTGATAACAGCCCCAGCGTTGGGAGCAACCGCCTAGGTTTAAACCCATTGCTAAACTATAATAAGCCAGCAGAATGGAGACAAGATGTGTGCCAACACAGTACCTAGCAGGGCCTTGGATTTAGATTTAAACGGAATAGACTGGTCTATGGATACATTCCCCCAGGTTGTGTTGGTTTTCTCCCTCCTCTCTGATGACTAAAACTGAAGAATTATACTGCTCTATGTTTGCTACATACATCAGTCTGAGACTGCCTTCGTTGAAGTCGTTTGTGGCGACGTTAAAATGAGGGGTGTTGTACAAGTCAAAGTCACCAGCAACGGGAACATCTGTAACCCATCAGAGTATCAAAGTATTACAAATTTTCAAAATGGCACTTTACCCACCTGTGTTCTGGCTCTGGCCCTACCCATCGGTTTTTGGGACCAGTCAGAATGTGTTTGCGTTCTAGAAATCTTCGGGGAGGTTACTCGGATCCAGACACTAACGTCCGTGGGCGTGATGTAGCGTTTGGCCGGAGCAAGGAGTTTGGGTAGCCAGGCAAACTCTCTCCCCCCCTGAGCTGTTCTCAGCTAAACGGGTCTGGGTGATAGGATCAAAACCAGACCTCTGGGGTGACCCAAAACAACAGTAAAACTACTCTTAAGAGTATGTGTGTGTGGACACCCAGAGGACAAGGCACCGTTCACAGACAATAGAAGTCATGATGTGGGGTATATGAGGTAGCATGATGAACCATCAGCTTGACCAACAGTAGTTTATTAGGACCCATGTTTAGCATTGACTTGCCTTGACTAGTCAGTCATAAAGAAGTAGCCCTAAGGACTAGGTTGTCCTTTCCATACTACGACAAAAATGCATGGGTGTGTGAATAAGCCTACAGGACTAGGGGATAGGCCTTTTCTAAAATGATGATTGATTGTGTGGGGGTGTGTGTGTGTGTGTGTCAGCATGCGTTTGCGTGAGTAAATGAGAGATCTTGCACGTGTTAGTGTGTGTCATTCCAACACACAGATTCCTATCCAGGGCTGGATTAAGAAATGATAGGCCCTGGAGCTTTGTTTTTTCAGGCTGTTGGTTGTGGCCTGTGGTATTGTGTGCAGATCCTTGCAACACGGGGCCGTGCATGATCATGTTGAAACATGAGGTGATGGCGGCGGATGAATGGCATGACAATGGGCTTCAGGATCTCACCACGGTATCTCTGTGCATTCAAATTGCCATCGATAAAATGCAACTGTGTTTGTTGTCCGTGGCTTATGCCTGTCCATACCATAACTCCACCGCCACCATGGGGCACTCTGTTCCCAACCTACAGTTGAAACCGGGATTCATCCGTGAAGAGCACACTTCTTCAGCGTGCCAGTGGCCATCAAAGGTGAGCATTTGCTCAATTAAGTCAGTTACAACACCAAACTGCAGTCATGTCAAGGCCATGGTGAGGATGACGAGCATGCAGATGAGCTTCCCTGAGACGGTTTCTGACAGTTTGTGGAGAAATTCTTCGGTTGTCCAGGTGGCTGCTCTCAGACGATCCCACGGGTAAAGAAGACGGATGTGGAGGTCCTGGGCTGGCGTGGTTACACGTGGTCTGCGGTTGTGAGGCCGGTTGGACGTACTGCCAAATTCTCTAAAGTACATTGGAAGCGGCTTATAGTAGAAAAATGAACATGCAATTCCTGCAGTCAGCATGCCAATTGCACTCTCTCTCAAAACAGGCCATCTGTGGCATTGTGTTGTGTGACAAAACTGAAGATTTTAGTGGCCTTTTATTGTCCCCCGGCACAAGGTCACCTGTGTAATGATCATGCTGTTTAATTAAATTCTTGATGTACCACACCTGTTAGGTGGATGGATTATCTTGGCAACGGAGAAATGCTCAATAACAGGGATGTAAAGAAATTATATATTTTTTAAATTGACAAATACTCTTTTTGTGTGTTTGGAACATTTCTGTGATCTTTTATTTCAGCTCATGAAACATCGGACCAATACCTTACATGTTGCTTTTATATTTTTGCTCAGTATATGTCTACGGCCACAATGCAACAAGCTGTATGTTTGGCGTGCATGCTGCCCAAATTACAGCCTTCCCGACTGTAAGCAACCGGTTACTGCCAAAATAAAGGAAACACTTGAGTCAATGAGGGACACAAAGTTTATGTTATTGTGTGTGGGTGTATTTTCCTGGCATGGTTTAGGTCCACTTGTAGAATCTATGCCAAGGCACATTAAAGCTGTTCTGGCAGCTCGTGGTGGACCAACACCCTTTTAAGACACTTTATGTTGGTGTTTCCTTTATTTTGGCAGTTACCTGTTAGCGCTTGTGACATTTTTTTAATCTAGTTAATTTAAAATAAACTATTTGTCCTCTGTGGCTAAATTATGCTCTCTGGTGTATTTTGAACATTGAGAGCAGGCTAAATGTTTTTTTTCTCTAAACGTTTTGCCTCTTGGGCCTCTGACTCAAAATTGACCTGTCACATGTATTTATTATGCAGTTTATTTTGATGAATCAGTTACCCAATCATGGCAGGGCTCCTTACCTCCCCCATTTGACAATTAGCAGAGTGGTGGCAGTAGGCTGTCTACACTCATTGAGAGCAGGCTCCTGAATCCTCCTGTTGCAGTAAAAAATCTAAAATATGTACTTCATATCTAATACAGTATATATGCATTTTTGAATTACTTTTCTTGCTGCCTCTTGGGCCCCCCACAGGCCTGGGCCCAGGGGCTTCAGCCTCGGTAAAGCTCCTGTGTTAAACCGGCCCTGTTCATAGTATTCAGATCAACATCAGAGGGCCACTCCTGTCGGTTACAGGTTGTAACTTGACCTCCTTCCCAGGGTGCATTGCATTGTGATTACCTGTGGCAGGAAGCCAATTCCTGAGAATGTCTCTGTTCATCAGATTAGTAAACCAAGATAAAGGCTGATTATACCACAGGAGAGGTCTGTTGTTTTAGTTATGGCTAGAGCCAGCCACCCTATCGGCCCCCAGCAAGACAGATAAGAAGTCTTCTAACTTCACCCAGCTCAATGGAGAGCACATTGTTTTGTGCTGAGACCCATCTAAAGCGTTTGGGCCACCAAGTCAACAAAACCAATGTTTAGTCAGGTCTAAAAGTAGTCTGAAATTGTAACCCAAAGGGAATCCTCCCCAACCCACCAGTGAGTCTTTAGGAAACAGTGGTCTGGCATCATTTAGCTGAAGAGGATATGATTACAGGCTACGAGGGGGGTTTGCTGAGTGCTAGGTTTCGGGGAGTTTGTGTGTGAGACTGAGAATATGTTGGTGCTAGGCTTCAAGGTTAGTATGTGTGTGTGTTGGTGCTAGGCTTCAGGGTTAGTATGTGTGTGTTGGTGCTAGGCTTCAGGGTTAGTATGTGTGTGTTGGTGCTAGGCTTCAGGGTTAGTATGTGTGTGTGTGTTGGTGCTAGGCGTAGGCTCTATTCTCCTCTCCCTGAGACAGGATGTAGCCAAGGCCGCTCTAACACGCGTGTCAGTAAACACAATAAACACGGAAAGCGAGAGAGCACGGAGAGCCGGGTGGACCACAATAGAGAGGAAACACAGGTTGGCCAAAGCTCTCCTCTTTCTGGCTCTGCTCTATATTTCTCCTAACCTCCTCTTACGTCTTTCTTTGTTCCTCTCATCTGTTGTTCTTTCTCAAATCTCTATAGTTACTCTGTTTCTCGCTTCACTTCCACTCCTTCGCCACTGCTCTCTCAACCTCCTCCGTCTCTTCCTTGCTGCAGCTGTTGGTCTCGATGAGGCGTGATGTCACAGCCGCCCAGCCAATCAGGTGCTGTTGTCAAGGGAGAACAGAGCGACTAAGCAGAGGAAAGAAAGAAGGGGTGGAGGAAGGGTTTCGTATGTTCTGCCTGGTGGGAGCTGGCGTAGATAAAGGCCCTCCTTGTGAACAGCGATGAGAGCCAGATCACCATACCTCTGTGTGTTTAGTTTCCCCTGGGCTTCTTTCATTAGACGTAAACACAGGTCCTTGACTGTGAGTCTTATCTGGAATAGGTGAAGCTACACCCACCGTACACCACAACTACTACCACCATGAGTGTCGCGATAAAGAGGGTACGTGGCTGGGCTGGAATGCACTGATCATGGGGAGAGGGCTGGGGTGTTGCTTGGCCATCCCCTTTTGTGTGAGGCAGGCAGGATGCAGGGTGGGTGTGGCCGCAACATTGGCAACTCATAACAAATGAAAGTTAGAGACAGCTGGTGATGGAATGCAAAGATTTAATGGAGTCCTCATGTTCTGTCTTCTCTCTTTATCTATTTTGATCCCAAAGTTGATTTTTCCAACCACTTTTTGTTGTCATGATTGGAGTTGTTTCATTACAACATGAATGATCATTGAATAGAGTCACGGACTCTATTCAAAGACTCACGTCTCTCGTTTCCTTTACCCATACCACTGAACAGGATCAGTAGGCTAGATTTACATACATTTAAGATGCAGTTTGTACTGTGACGTTTTACGGTGTGTTACTGCTTGTCTTGTGTTTAACATGTACACGATGCCTCAAACAAAATGTCACATTAGGGGAGACTCAAGTCAGTAAAGATAAAAGACAAGAATCTTATCTTTCTTAAAGGACAACTCCATAAAAATCTATTCGCAGAAAATGTATTTCCCAAAGGAAAGTGTAACATTTAGGAAAGAATTAGCAGCAATTAGCCCTTTCCTGTACTTTTTTCCAACAGTTTATGAAGTCAAGAAACTTTTCGATTCAGCAATTGTCTGAATCAAGGACTTCCTCCAAAACATGGTAATTGTTCAGGGTATTCTAGGTGCTAGTCTGACCCCTGGTGGTGAAAAGATAATGCCCATATGAATTGTCTGGTAGAACCACAAACACACACACAAAAAAAAGTATTTATTGACGAATTTACACCTCAGCACAAGTCCAGATAAACAGCACAGCATTATATCATATTGGACTCTGTGATTTTGTTCATTTCTTCAACGATTTAGACAATGCAACTTTTAGCTCCTTAGACCGACAGCATCACTCAGCACAGATTCATCAGTGAAAGAATCCATCTGTTTAAGAGTGTCCTCCAAACCAAAACTTCCACGTTTTAGAGCTTGATGAGTAGACACAGAAGTACACAGTACTGGCCCAGGAAAAATCATTGCAGTCAGTGTTGCAAAACCAAACCAAAAGTTATTGTATTTTGATTATTGTATTATGATTACAAAGATTGGGAGGTGAAATCTAAACAGCTTCTCAGAAGAATGAGTATGCTACTGTATTGTGGTTAAACAAACAAAGATTGATCTGCTCATGCTCACATCTGAACATTCTAACCCAGTCTCCATGACAACGGGTCCTCGGATTCTCTCTGATTAGTTCTGAGATCCGCACACTGTGTTTGTGGCAGGAGGATGGGCTCCAGGAGTGCTCTGGAGCGGGCTCCGTGTCGTACCCAGAGAAAGGTGCTGTTTGGGGGTAGGTGTGTCTCAGCAGCACCCCTCTAAAGTGTCCTCGTCCTGAACCAGCCCTCCTTGCTGGATGGCATCTGTCGCGCCATGCTGATGGCCTCCTCCAATGTCTGCTGCTCCTACAGCCACACACACACACACACACACACCACACTGTATAATGCTAAGAGTGCAACTCGACAAGTTCTTAACCTCTGTGTGCATGAACTGACCTGAAAAGCAATCGGTGTGCCGTTAGCCGTGGCCAGCAGCGCCACCTGCTGGTAGTGAGGGCCAGAGCCCTGCGAGCCACCTGTCATAACACCCTCCGACATCACTATGGCAACCTGGAGAGGAAAGACAAACCACCAGAAACATGATGATCCACTTTACAGCACAAACATTGACATGCAAGAGCAAATACTGCTTCATACATTTAGCCTAGTGTCGGCTAAGGAATACGTGCGTGTAACCTACCTGCTGCAGCTCCTTGCTCTCCCCTGTAACCATGGTAATGTGGCGGTGTCCCATGGCGGTCGTGTCCGTCTGCTGGGCCGGCAGGGAGATGGTTGTCCCGCATTACCATGGTGATAGCCATGCCAAGCGCCTGTAGGTCCTCTTCCGACAGACCCACCTGCCAGAAGAGAACCAACTGTTTTTATAATACATTCAAGTTCTGAGAAACAGAACAGCTTGGGACTGTGGTGACAGCATGTACTAGAACTGAGCACGCAGCTATCAAAAGAATGGGAATGGAAAATGTATGCCCTTTTCTTTCCATATCACACAATTGGAATCACTAGCTAGGAACGTAGGACTACCTGAGAGCCAATGACGTCTGGGAATCCGACCCATCCTCTTTCTGCGCCGCCCCTTCCAAGAAGGAGGCCTATGAATGGTCATTCATCGCTTTTGCAAAAGAGAAAACGGAGAGGCGGGTCATTAACGAATGAGGGGATTCGATTATCTGGCCCGGGTTACTTCGGTGAGGAGTTAGCACCGTGTTAAAAGTGATTGCATTTGTTTTGGAAGCGGGCAGCCTCCCGGTCATGAGCCAGATGCCCCGTTCAAAGCCCGCGGCAAAGTCGGCTTAAAACAAACGTGACGTAGCCTAGGCTAGATGGAGCACGTGGAGTAATGAGTAGGATTCTGTGTTCTCACATAATAGATTGTATGTTTCTGGACGACGCACCATGCTGCCTTGTTGACAACATGACCGAGCGGCGCAGATTATTGTTCAATTTGAGAAGGGAGCTCCTCCCTCACCGCTTTTGTCCGTTCACGTCACGGGCCATGGTACGTTGCACCGCGGCTCAGGTTAACAGAGCTCCCTCAACGAATTGAATACTGTTAAGATCTTCAAGAGGAAATGAGTCCGCAGCTGGTGTTTATTATGAGTGTGTGTGTCTCTACATACCTTCCCTGTCCCCTGTGGCCTCAGTCTGTGCGTGGTGCGTTTGTGCATGGCCAGTGTGGAGGGCTGTCTGTAGGTCTTGCCACAGTGGATGCAGGTTTAGGGTTTGCAGTGTGTGTGAACCACATGGTGCTTGTACAGGCTGGAGTACTCTGTAAATCGCTTCCCACAGCCAGGTACTGTACACAGGTAGGGCTTCTCTCCTAAAGGAGAGAGAGGGAGATAGAAAGAGGGAGGGAGCAGGGGAGAGAGAAAGAGGAGTACTTATTTAACGTGAAGTATCTAACTAAACAGTCATGTAAAATCGCTCACCCGTGTGTATTCTCATGTAGTATTAGTAGTGTGTGTGTGTGTGTGTTTTATCTTGGGGTGCGTCCTACCCATGTGTATTCTCATGTGGTTCTTGTAGTTGGTGGCACTGGCGAAGCTTCGTACGCAGGAGGGTTCAGGGCACATGTAGGGGCGCTCTCCCGTGTGTGTTCTGATGTGGACCTTCCTGATGTTCGAGGTGGTGAAGGAACGACCACACCCCTCAAAACGGACACTTAAATGGCTTCTCACCTGACAGAAAGACAAAATGTCAGGGGAAGAGATTGAGAGAAGAAAAGATAGAGATATGGGGGAAGAGCACATACAGCCCTTGAACGGGCACTTGAACAGTGTCCCATCGAACAAGAGGGAAGGAAACAAGGAGGGAAAAACAAAAAGGAGAAAACGAGAGAGAGAAAGTGAGAGGTAGCATAAGAGGTCTACACTGAGGTGTACAAAACATTGGGAAGACCTTCCTAATATTGAGTTGCAACCCCCCTTTTGTCCTCAGAACAGCCTCAATTCATCAGGGGCATGGACTCTACAAGGTGTCAAAAGATTTCCACAGGGATGCTGACCCATGTTGACTCCAATGCTTCCCACAGTTGTGTCAAATTGGCTGTCATGTTCGTGGAACCATTCCTGGTCAATCCTAGCCTTGTGGCATTGGGCATTATCCTGCTGAAGAACTACATTTGCAGATAGATACACTGCCGCCATGAAGGGATGCACCTGATTGGAAACGATGTTCAGATATGCTGTGGCATTCAAACGTTGCTTCATTTTTTATCAAGGGGCCCAACGTGTGCTATGAAAACACACCCCACACCATCATCCCTAGCCTGCAATGATGACACGTGGCATAACACATATGCAAGGACTCGTGGTTTTCTCCATACCCTAGTCCTCCCATCAGCATGAAACAGCAGGAACCGGGATTCATCAGACCAGGCAATGTTTTTCTAATTCTCCAGTGTCCAGTGTTTTCGTTCCTTAGCCCACTGCAACCGCATTTTATTTTTTTGCTGAAGGAAGTGAAACTCAGGTCATCGACTGCCATACCCCATTCGTGTCAAGGTACAACGAGTTGTGCATTATTTGATGGGTCTTTGGGCACCATGTTGTACTGGACTGTCAGTTGATGAACTGTAGCCCGTCTTGCTCTGCACAATTCGTGTCAGCCTCCTTTGTCCTCTTTCATCAATGACCCGTTTTCGACCACTGGTCTGTTGTTGGCTAGTTGTCCTTTGGGTGGGTGATGGACCATTCTTGATACACACGGTAAACTGTTGAGCGTGAAAAACCCAGCAGCGCTGCAGTTCTTGACACACTCAAACCGGTGCGCCTGGCCTACTACCCTGTTTAAAGGGACTTAGATATTTTGTCTTGCTCTGAATGGCACACATACACAATCCATATCTCAAGGCAAAAAAAAATAATTCTTTAACCGCTCCTCTCCTTCATTTACACTGATTGAAGTGGATATAACAGGTGACATCAATAAGAGATCATAGCTTTCACCTGGATTCACCTGGTCAGTCTATGTTACCGAAAGAGCAGGCATTTCTAATGTTTCTTTCTATGTTTTCTACACACAGTGGAGAAGTACAGAGATATGAGGAGACTGAGGGAAAGCGAAAGTGACTGAAAAAGAGTGTGGAGAAAAACTGAGGAAAGAAAAGAAGTGGTGGGGGAAAGATGCAGGGTGTGTGTGTGTCCTGCTACCTGTGTGTGTGCGGACGTGTTTCTGGAGGTCTCCGGAGGTTTTGAAGGCCTTGAAGCATATGTCTTCAGGACACGTGTATGGTTTCTCTCCAGTGTGTGTTCGCAGGTGACTCTTCAGCCCGTAACCTTTGGCGAACGCCTTTCTACACGTCACACCTGTATGGCCGGGCAGCTGTGTGAGCCCGCTCATGCACCTGACAAGAGAGGGGGCAACGTTAGTATAACATTTACATCTTGTCATGTGGTAACAAGTGTGTGGTGTTTGGTATCTTGAGGTGGCGACGCATGTGGAAAGGACTACAAACGATTACGGCTTATAAAGGGAAAGCCAGCTGTGTGGCAAACACTGATGCCCTTCTCCCAGACCAGCTAAAACACTTTTTCTGACTCAGAGGTAAACAATACCGATCCTCCTACAAGGGCCCCCGGTGCGCAAAGGGACTGTGAGCTCTCGATCTCTATGGCCAACGTGAGTAAGACTTTTAAGCGTGTGAATACTCGCAAGGCAGCCGGCTGAGACGGTATCCCAGGCGGCGTCCTCAGAGCATGCCACAGACCAGCGGGCTGGAGTGTTTACGGACATACTCAACCTCTTCCCGTCCCAGTCTGTAATCCCCACATGCTTCATCATGTCCGCCATTGTAACTTGCCTAAATGACTATCGCCCTGTAGCACTGACTTCTGTCATCGTGAAGTGCTTTGAGAAGCTATTCAAGGACCACATCAGCTCCACCTTAACTGACACACTGGACCCACTACAATTTGCATTCCACTCCAATAGATCCACGGACGACGCAATCGTCATTGCGCTGCACTCGGCTCTATCCCACCTGGACAAGAGGAATACCTATGTGAGAATGCTGTTCATTGACTACAGCTGAGCTTTCAACAACATAGTCCCCTTCAAGCTCATTAAGCTCAGGCCCGGGGTCTGAACACCTCCCTCTACAACTGGATCCTGGACTTCCTGACGGGCAGACCCCAACTGGTGAGGGAAGGCAACAACACCGCTGCCACGCTGACCCTCACACAGGGGCCCCCCAGGGATGTGTGCTCAGCCCCCTCCTGTACTTACTGTACACCCACGACGACACGAAGGTGGTGGGTCTGATTGCCGACGATGAGACTACAGGGAGGAGGTTAGAGCCATGGAAGAGGGGTGCCAGGACAACAGCCTCTTCCTCAACGTCAGCAAAACCAAGGAATTGATTGTGGACTACAGTAAACAGGGGGGGAGCAAGTCCCCATCTGCATCAGCGGGGCTGCAGTAGAGAGGGTCAAAAGCTTCAGCGCCTCTTCAACCTCAGGCAACTGAAGAAATTTGGCATAGCCCCTCAGATCCTCAAGAAGTTATACAGCTGCACCATCTTGACCGGCTGCATCACCACCAAGCTCCCTGCCCTCCAGGGGAAGCACAGGAAGATCATCAAGGACTCCAGTCACATGAGTCACGGACTGTTTACTTAGTTACCATCTGGCAAACGGTATCGGAGCATCGGGTCTCGGACCAACAGGCTTCAAAACAGTTTCTAGCACCAGGCAATCAGACTGGTGAACAGCTAACCCTAACTGTCTCGCTGAACAAATTTGCGCCTTAGATACTACACATCCAACCCTTACACACAAGCACACACAACCACATACATACCCATTTTATACCTGCAGTAAATTGTGTACGTGACAAAAAATGGTTTATTTGATTTGACTGTGGTGAAGGGTGTGTGTGATGTAATGTAGAGTAGTGGTTCCAGGGGTACTAGGACCACTAGGGGAAATTGGCCTATCTACAGGGGGTACTTGAGAAGACTCATGAGACCTACTGGTAAAATGCACGAGGGGGTACACTAACCGAAAAGGGTTGGGTGGAGGGTGTGTGTGTGGTACTTTGAGGTGGTGTGCTGTGGTGGAGGGGGTGTGTGTGTGGTACCATGAGGTGGTGTGCTGTGGTGTAGAGGCGTCCACAGCCCTCGTAGTCACAGCCGAAAGTCTTCTTAGATGTCTGCTGACCCTTAGGGGAACCCCTGTACGATGGGCTCTATATCCTGGAGTCCATTAGTACGGTTCATGGTCTCATCCACCTCCACCTTTGACCCAGTCATCTAGGGAGAAAATGGTCAAGGGGAGAGTTGGCGTTATAATGAATCAAAGTCCTACATTGTTTATGTCACCACAACAAGTACAACTGCTTAGTATGAGAGAGAGAGCAAGAAAAACAGAGCCTGCAAGAGAAATAACTGAGAAAGAGACAGAACGAATGCACACAAAACAGGGACATGTGAGATGAGTGATAGAACAGACTGAAAAAGAGAGACATTGGCATAGTTCTCCAGCGTGGTGATGGTGTCCGCGGTGTCGTCCGCAGCCAGCTCCCCCAGGCTGCAGAGTCAGGATTGTGCTGCCAAACTGCAAGCCCAAGGGGTGGTGGATGTACGCTGTGCTGCCATCGTCCAGCTGCACTGCCTCCACAGCACTGGGGTCATACCCGTCTGCAGGGGTTAGAGGTTAGTGGATGTTTGAGATCCCTTTCCTTCCATCCTTTTGAGAAGTAATACTAACTGATGTGTGAGGGACTGGACCAAAGAAAACAAGGTGACAACTATTGCTTTCACCAAGCCTTTCCTGGAGTGGTGAATGCAGTATCTGGCCCAGGTTTGATGTTAATATACCATTGGGAGTGTGGTGGATGTATGTGGTGGTCCCGTCCTCCAGCTGAACTGCCTGGCTGTCCTCAAAGGCCAGGGGCTCTGGAGAGAGGACAGGAGAACAGCCAGCATCAGGAGCGACATGGTCTCACAGAACACAGACAAGGTTATTCACAAACCCTCCGGCAGAGATGTGGTTCTGAGGGTGTAGAATGACCTTTCTGCTGTACAGTGACCTGGTGTGGAGGAGGCCGTAGGAGGGCAACAACCCAGCAGCAGGACCGCTACCTCCGCCTTTGTGCAAGGAGGTGCACTGCCAGTGCCCTGCAAAATGACCTCCAGCAGGCCACAAATGTGCATGTGTCTGCTCAAACGGTCAGAAACAGACTCCATGAGGGTGGTATGAGGGCCCGACGTCCACAGGTGGGGGTTGTGTTTACAGCCCAACACCGTGCAGGACGTTTGGCATTTGCCAGAGAACACCAAGATTGGCAAATTCGCCACTGGCGCCCTGTGCTCTTCACAGATGAAAGCAGGTTCACACTGAGCACATGTGACAGACGTGACAGAGTCTGGAGACGCCGTGGAGAACGTTCTGCTGCCTGCAACATCCTCCAGCATGACCGGTTTGGCGATGGGTCAGTCATGGTGTGGGGTGGCATTTCTTTGTGGGCCCGCACAGCCCTCCATAGGTAGCCTGACTGCCATTAGGTACCGAGATGAGATCCACAGACCCCTTGTGAGACCATATGCTGACACATGCACATTTGTGGCCTGCTGGAGGTCATTTTGCAGGGCTCTGGCAGTGCACCTCCTTGCACTAAGGCGGAGGTAGCGGTCCTGCTGCTGGGTTGTTGCCCTCCTACGGCCTCCTCCACGTCTCCTGATGTACTGGCCTGTCTCCTGGTAGCGCCTGCATGCTCTGGACACTACGCTGACAGACACAGCAAACCTTTTTGCCACAGTTCGCATTGATGTGCCATCCTGGATGAACTGCACTACTTGAGCCACTTGTGTGGGTTGTAGACTCCGTCTCATGCTACCACTAGAGTGAGAGCACCGCCAGCATTCAAAAGTGACCAAAACATCAGCCAGGAAGCATAGGAACTGAGAAGTGGTCTGTGGTCACCACCTGCAGAATCACTCCTGTTTTGGGGGGTGTCTTGCTAATTGCCTATAATTTCCACCTTTTGTCTATTCCATTTGCACAACAGCATGTGAAATTTATTGTCAATCAGTGTTGCTTCCTAAGTGGACAGTTTGATTTCACAGAAGTGTGATTGACTTGGAGTTACATTGTGTTGTTTAAGTGTTCCCTTTATTTTTTTGAGCAGTGTATAATTACGTCAACTTTTCAAAGTACTGTTAGTGCCTTCAGATCTCTAGCACCTGAAGCACGAGCAGAACCATCTAAACACATGCACAACATGTACGCGTATATGTATCATGCATTCAGAAAGTATTCAGACGCCTTTACTTTTTCCACATTTTGTTACGGTACAGCCTTATGCTAAAATTGATTAAATTGTTTCCCCCCTCATCTACACACAGTACCCCATAATGACAAAGCAAAAACAGGTTTAGAAATTTTTGCACATGTATTAAAATGAAAAATTACATTCACTTAAGTATTCAGACCCTTTACTCAGTACTATGTTGAAACACATTGGCAGCAATTACAACCTCGAGTCTTCTTGGGTATGACGTTACAAGCTTGTCACACCTGTATTTGGGGAGTTTCTCCCATTCTTCTCAGTACATCCTCAAGCTCTGACAGGTTGGATGGGGAGTGGTCGCTGCACAGCTATTTTCAGGTCTTTCCAGAAATGTTCGATCGGGTTCAAGTCTAGGACTTGTCCCGAAGCCACTCCTATATTGTCTTGGCTGTGTGCTTAGGGTCGTTTTCCTGTGGGAAGGTGACCCCCTTCACCCCAGTCTGAGGTCCTAAGCGCTCTAGAGCAGGTTTTCATCAAAAGCTCTCTGTACTTTGCTCCGTTCATCTTTCGCTCAATCCTGACTAGTCTCCCAGTCACTGCAAAATATCCCCACAGCATGATGCTGCCACCACGCTTCACTTTAGGGATGGTGCCAGGTTTCCTCCGGACGTGACGCTTGGCATTCAGGCCAAAGAGTTCAACCTTGGTTTCATCAAACCAGAGAATCTTGTTTCTCATGGTCAGAGTCCTTTAGGTGCCTTTTGGCAAACTTCAACCGGGCTGTCATGGGTCTTTTACTGAGGAGTGGCTTCCGTCTGGCCACTCTACCACAAAAGCCTGATTGGTGGAGTGCTGCAGATGGTTGTCCTTATTGAAGGTTCTCCCATCTCCACAGAGGTCCTTATTGAAGGTTCTCCCATCTCCAGAGGAACTCTGTCAAAGTCACCTCCCTGACCAATGCTCTCCCCTAATTTCTCAGTTTGGTCAGGCAGTGTTCTTGGGGACCTTCAATGCTTCAGAAATGTTTTGGTACCCTTCCCCAGATCTGTGCCTCGATACAATTCCCTTGACCTAATGGCTTGTTTTCTTTTTGCTGACATGCACTGTCAACTGTGGGACCTTATAGACAGGCGTGTGCCTTTCCAAATCATGTCCAATCAAATGAATTTACCACAGGTGGACTCCAATCAAGTTTTAGAAACATCTCAAGGATGATCAATGGAAACAAGATGCACCTGAGCTCAATTTCAAGTCTCGTAGAAAAGGGTCTGAATACTATAGAAATAAGGTAGTTCTGTTTTTTTTATTTTTATACAATTGCAAAAGAAATTGAAAACTAGTTTTCGCTTTGTCATTATGAGGTATTGTGTGGAGATTGATGAGAAAAACAATTCATTTAATCCATTTTAGAATAAGGCTGTAACGTAACAAAATGTGGAAAAAGTCAAGAGGTCTAAGTTACTTTGAATGTACTGTATGATATACTTTATGTATTTATCTTATGCACTATAGGCACTAACAGTACTTTGAAACGTTTATGTAAATATACTTTCCTGTGGATATATTGTCTCACATTCCTACCTTCCAAAGGACCTACCACACAGAGAACTGGTAAAGTTAAAATAGATTTTTATGTCCCGATACAAACGCTCATTTATGACCGACGTAGAATTCAATGAAATTCAACGTCGTGTTTCCAGGATATGGGGAAGGCAGATTAATATTTTACTGTTAATGGACATAGCTATCTGCTTATGTTCAAGTTGACAAAAAGGTTTATGGCATAAGCAGTATGCCATCATTGGGTGCATTTCCAGGTTGTCACTATCGGTTTAGATGGGTTCTTTTGGTAAATGAGGGATATGTTTGCGAATGGCTGAATGAATTATTCTGCAGCAGAACTGGTCAGGCCACACAGCTACCTTTCATTTTAGTAAATTATTGGGAATAACATTTGTTGTACATTATAGTAGGTGTAACAATATGCCTTGAAGTCTAAAATGTAGCTTGTCAAGAAGTGATGTGGACTCAAAAGTCAATTTAAACTGGTTCACAAACTAGGGGTCGAGTGACAACTAAGTAGCTAGTTAACAAGTAAGCAAGCTAACGTCGTCATTACACTGAATGGCAAGTTTACCTAGCTAGTAACTGACAGGCTATCTTCAAGAAGCACATTTTCTTCACCGTTGTCGTTACAACTAGTTAAAAATCACATAACACCAATGATATCAGCAATCGTTGAATTGCTAGCCCCCTAACCTTGACTACGTTTGCAATGTCTTGACATGTAGCTAACTACTGTAACTAAAGCGCGCGCGAAAGTCTAAATACAACCAGGTCTCATCATTGCAACACGTTTGAGCTCGAATCAGACATTTGTAACGCAACATGGTTACTCCCGTCGGGAACACCGATAATCGTTTTCTTTATCTTAATATTTCACCTCAAACTCAAAAGAAATCCAGAAATTCACAAGCCCTTCTTTATTTCCCTCTTCCTATCCTCCATTTTTCTATCCCATCCCTTCCTCGGCTTGACAAGTTGTTGGGATACTCACCTCCATCAGACCGCTAGGCACCAAATAAGCACCCGGGAACCTGAATATGAAAACGAGTTGGGTCACAACACTGATCTATAGTCTGTTTTGTTATGGTAACTTGATAGGCTGTGGCGATTTTACCATGTACATATTGGTGGGGCGCAGAAAAAAATCAAAGTGGAATGCATGCCACTACAACACTTAACAATATACGAATTGCACTATAATGGTGACAAACGGTGCCCACAAACTGTTAGGGCCTACATAAAGCTGTCCCAACATCTTACCACTGCTACACCTGGCTATCAGCGGAGCGTTGTCTGGCAGCGAAACAGTTCATTCAGCCTCATTTACTGTCTTTATAAAAACATAGCTGATATGGCTGACTTGCTTAAACAACCTCTTTGGGATAGGCGTGCCGCTAGCGCACCATCTCGACAACATCCGGTGAAATTGCAGAGTGCCAAAAAAAAATTAAAAAAAATCGTAATATTAAACATTCATGAAAATACAAGTGTTTTACATCGTTTAAAAGCTTAACGTCTTGTTAATCCAGCCGCTCTGGCAGATTTCAAAAAGGCTTTACAGCGAAAGCATACCATGCGATTATCTGAGGACAGCGCCCTGCATACAAAAGCATTACAAACATTTTCCAAACAAGCAGAGGTGTCCCAAAAGTCAGAAATAGCGCAAAAAAAATCACTTACCTTTGATGATCTTCCTCCGTTTGCAATCCCAGGGGTCCCAGCTACATAACAAATGGTCCCTTTGTTCGATAAAGTCCTTTATATCCCAAAAAAGTAAGTTTAGTTTGCGCATGATTCAGTAATCCACCGGTTTCCCTCATTCAAAATGCATACAAATGAATCTCAAAAGTGACCAATAAACTTTGTCCAAACAAGTCAAACAACGTTTCTTATCAATCCTCAGGTACCCTAATATGTAAATAAACAATAAGATTTAAGATGAAGAATAGTATGTTTATTACTGGAGAAAAAATAAAGTGCGTGACATGCGCCACAATACTACAGCCAAAATGGGAGCCACAGAGAAAAACTACAAATTCTAGCAAATTTTTCAAAAAACAAGCCTGAAACTCTTTCTAAAGACTGTTGACATCTACTGGAAGCCTTAGGAACTGCAATCTGGAAGGTATTCCATTGATATTCCCAAAGACAGCCATTTCAATGAGTGGTGAGCTCAACAACAAAAACTTCCGGATGGATTCTCCTCGGGTTTTCGCCTGCCATATCAGTTCTGTTATACTCACGGGCATTATTTTAACAGTTTTGGAAACTTTAGAGTGTTTTCTATCCAATACTACCAATTGTATGCATATCCTAGCTTCTGGACCTGAGTAAAAGGCAGTTTACTTTGGGCACCTCAGTCATCCAAACTTCCGAATACGGCACAAATGTGGTTTCTAATGACAATTGAGATGTACAAATTATTGCATAAGGGGACGACAAGTAGATAAGAGGCAATCCGTAATTTCGATTAAGACAATGAGCGAGCTAGGACAGATATAACGTTAGTCAATATAACTGTTTGATTAGCACTTTTGAAATGTACAGCAACAGAATTCAGAAGATGGGCATTCGTACAGTGCTCTCTCTGTACACCAAGTTAGAACTGTAGGATAAATAAAAGGGGCATATAAGCAGACAATGAAAGCTCTTACAATATTCAATGATTACCTTTCTCTAAAACAGGTTATAGGCTACAGTAGAACAGTCCGAACAGGTGAAATTATGAGGGGTAAATAGACCAAATTATTGGGGTGAGGCACATGGGCTTTACTACACAATATACACCTAGTATTACTTTCTTAGCTACAGTATACATATCTCCCTTGCATGTTACGAAGCAGCATACAATACATTTCTGGACTCACATTGTTGTGCTCGGCTCATTTGAACAGGAAGGTGGCGCGGCGGTCCTCCAAGTTAAGTTGTTTTGTACGCGGCACAAATCATGCTTCATTGACAGCATGACCAATGTTGAAGGTTTATCATTTTAAACTTGGAAAAGAGCCCCTTAATCCCAGATTTGGGACCACAATCACTGTCACTGATTCCTTCCAAACCACTCATTGAATTTGCAATTTTCCAACTTGTGTAATGTTTGTCCACCGATGCGTTTTATCTATAATTTATCTTCATATGACAATGATTTCCCAGGATTTCCCAGTAGATTCGACTTGATTCATGATGACTGCTAGCTAAGATTTTTAAAGTATGACGTTGACATGATCAGTTCAATCAAAGCTACTGTAGATATGTGATTTGACATCATTTTATCTGTGGCCAATGACCTCTGAGCCTTCTTGGATGGGAACTTCTGTGGCAGCAGCTGAAGGGCTAGAACTTTCAATGTCTCCTCTTACATTTGTCAGTGACGTAAAGTCCCCATGAGTGACAGAAACTGAGCAAACCACAGCGCAACGCTCCGTATTTTCTGCTGGCTTGCCCAAACACCACAGAAAGCACAGCTTGGCTGAAACACCTGTATTTTGGAGCTGCCAAAAAAGGAACAATGTTTGTACGTGGCTTTATTAACTCAATGATATATATTGTTTGATATGTTACACATATTAATGCCAAAATAACATGCAAAACAGGCAAGCCCCCCCCACAAAAAAACAACAACAGGTGGTGCTCTGCCCTGAATGACGGGTCGCGACTGGATAGGCTAGGGGTTGATACAGGGGTGGGAAGGACTGGTTCTCGATATTTGTTTTTAGGATCAGCTCAGTGACTTTCAACATGGCACAATCATTGAATGCCATCTTTCCATCAAGTCAGTTTGTGAAATTTCTGCCATGCTACAGCTGCCCAGGTCAACTGTGCGTGCCCGACCTCACTAATGCTGCTGTGGCTGAATGGAAACAAGTCCCTGCAGAAATGTCCCAACATGTAGTGGAAAGCCTTCCCAGAAGAGTGGAGGCTGTTATAGCAGCAAAAGGGGGGGCAACTCCATATTAATGCCCATGATTTTGGAATGAGATGTTTGACAAGCAGAGGTCCACATACTTTTGGTCATGTAGTGCATTTCAAGGACCGGCAACTTCAGTTTTTGGGGGCTGGAGAGGTGTCTCACTATTTCCCCATCCATAGCAAACACAGCATATGAAACAAATTACATTCTAAACTGAAGATCATGATTAGTTTCAGTTTCAAGTTGTATTAGTCGTATGTACGGGATACGCATGTTATACATCGTCCAACGAAATGCTTACTTGCAGGTAAGTAACGTCATGCCAGGCTAAGCCTACACGAAACACAGCCCTTATTTTAAGTGTTATGTGAAAAATCCCTTATGGGAAAAATGAATGGCATAACAACTATTGGAATCATTTCCCTGTTTGACCGCTAGGTTTTATGGGAATTATGACAACTCCACTGTGGAGCTCTATAGTGATTATTACTTTTTTGATTATTAGAGTCAGGTGTGTTAGCTGGGGCTGGGGCAAAGGTATGACACCAATCAGGCCCCCGAGGAGTTGACCATCAATTACATATTTAGATCCGTGTGTAAAAATAATCACATTTACTTCTGGAAAATATGTAGCTATATAGGAAAAATCCCTGAATGATTTTAGTATGCATAGAAAAGCAAAGGCTAGCTTTTTCAAACAGAAATTTGCATCCTGTAGCACAAACTCCATGGATAATAAGACCACCTCCTCCCAGCTGCCCACTGCACTGAGGCTAGGAAACACTGTCACCACCGATAAATCTACGATAAACGAGAATTTCAATATGCATTTTCAACAAGCGGCTGGCCATGCTTTCCACCTGGCTACCCTGGTCAACAGCTCTGCACCCCCCACAGCAACTTGCCCAAGCCTCCCCATTTCTCCTTTACCCAAATCCAGATAGCCCATGTGCTGAAAGAGCTGCAGAATCTGGACCCATAAAAATCAGCTGGGCTAGACAATCTGGACCCTCTCTTTCTAAATTTATCCGCCGCAATTGTTGCAACCCTTATTACTAACTTGTTCAACCGCTCTTTCGTATCGTCAGATTCCTAAAGATTGGAAAGCTGCCACGGTCATCCCCCTCTTCAAAGGTGGAGACACTAGACCCAAACTGTTACAAACCTATATCTATCCTACCCTGCCTTTCTAAAGTCTTCGAAAGCCAAGTTAACAGATCCTCGACCATTTCGAATCCCACCGTACCTTCTCCGCTATGCAATCTGGTTTCCGAGCTGGTCATGGGTGCACCTCAGCCACGCTCAAGGTCCTAAACGATATCGTAACCGCCATTGATAAAAGACAATACTGTGCAGCCGTCTTCATCAACCTGGCCAAGGCTTTCGACCCTGTCATTCACCGCATTCTTATTGGCAGACTCAACAGCTTTGGTTTCTCAATTGAATGCCTCGCCTGGTTCACCAACTACTTCTCAGATACAGTTCACTGTTGTCCGGATCTCTGTCAGTCTCTATGGGGGTGCCACAGGGTTCAATTCTGGGGCCGACTCTTTTCTCTGTATACATCAATGATGTCGCTCTTGCTGCTGGTGATTCTCTGATCCACCTCTACGCAGACGACACCATTCTGTATACTTCTAGCCCTTCTTTCAGCACTGTGTTAACATACCTCCAAACGAGTTTCAATGCCATACAACACTCCTTCCGTGGCCTCCAACTGCTCTTAAATGCAAGTAAAACTAAATGCATGCTCTTCAACCGATCGCTGCCTGCACCTGCCCGTCCGTCTAGCATCACTACTCTGGACAGTTCTGACTTAGAATATGTGGACAACTACAAATACCTAGGTGTCTGGTTAGACTGTAAACTCTCCTTCCAGACTCACATTAAGCATCTCCAATCCAAAATAAAATCGGCTTCCTATTTCGCAAACAAAGCATCCTTCACTCATGTTGCCAACTGACTATCCTACCGATCCTTGACTTCGGCGATGTCATTTACAAAATAGCCTCCAACACTCTACTCAGCAAATTGGATGTAGTCTATCACAGTGCCATTCGTTTTGTCACCAAAGCCCCATATATCACTGCGACCTGTATGCTCTCGTTGGCTGGCCCTCGCTTCATATTCGTCGCCAAACCCACTGGCTCCAGGTCATCTATAAGTCTTTGCTAGGTAAATCCCCGCTTTATCTCAGCTCACTGGTCACCATAGCAGCACCCACCCGTAGCACGTGCTCCAGCAGGTATATTTCACTGGTCATTCCCAAAGCCAACTCCTCCTTTGGACGCCTTTCCTTCCAGTTCTCTGCTGCCAATGACTGGAACGAATTGCAAAAATCACTGAAGCTGGAGACTTATATCACCCTCACTAACTTTAAGCATCAGCTGTCAGAGCAGCTTACCGATCATTGCACCTGTACACAGCCAATCTGTTAACAACCCAACTACCTCATTCCCATATTGTTATTTTTTTGCTCCTTTGCACCCCAGTATCTCTACTTGCACATTCATTTTCTGCACCTCTATCACTCGTGTTAATGCTAAATTGTAATTATTTTTACACTATGGCCTATTTATTGCCTTACCTCCCTAATCTTACTACATTTGCACACACTGCATATAGATTTTTCTATTGTGTTATTGACTGTATGTTTGTTTATCCCATGCGTAACTCTGTGTTTGTGTTGCACTGCTTTGCTTTATCTTGGCCAGGTCGCAGAGGTAAATGAGAACTTGTACTCAACTGGCCTACCTGGTTAAATAAAAGGTGAAATAAAATGAAACATACCTGACAAGTAACCTCACTCACAGTAGATCGGAAACACATTTATTTATAAATATTATCCTAACATTCAGCGTCTGACAGATGTCATGACGCTAGCCCTTTAGCAGTGATGTGACCCCCTCCTGTCAGGAGGGGGCAGTTTTTGCAACAGCTCCATAAATTCCTGGCAGAGGCCCTCTTCTCCCTTGCAACATGCAGTATAGAGTGTCACAGTAAGACAAAGGGACTCTCCCGCCAAATACTCCTACCTCCCGAATTGGAGAATTAAACATTATTCTTAATTTAGAGAATGTGGAAACAGTCAGTGGAGAAGCCAGCTACGACCCGGTCTGTTTTGTTTCATGTTTGTGACCTCATGAAAGACAACACAGCCACATTACCCTAACTCTGTTTAGACAGGTTCCTCAGTTATGAGGCTTGCATCTGAATGTGGGATAAAATGTCTAATGAAGTATAAGAATACTTTTGAAAAGATAATGTGATTTAGTCTTCTAAAATGAAAATCTTTGTTTTTGGTAACTTGTGCCCAGTCAGTAGCCACGCCCAAGTGAATAGACATTGGTTGGAAATGATGAACCAACCCCTTTTCCACTCTAGAATATAAGCTCCTGTGACGAAAAGTCACCTCAGTTCCAAATGCTGTGAGGTCCTCATGTTTAAAAAGGGCTAATTGTAATTTCCACCCTGCAGGCCAGAACACATGAGAGCTTGCTCCACACTTGAAATGGTATGAACTCTGAACTATTGATCACTCAAGAAGTGAGTCCTAGATTACAGACTGCAGCTGGAAAGGTAGCAAATCTAGTAAGAACATTGACCGACGCAGAAAATCACATCTCACTCCACAACGACCCGGAAGAATCTACAAAGGACAATGGCGACATCAACTGGGCAAACCAGAGCCTCACACCACCAGCTCAACTATCGAAGCCAGCTTCACATAAATACAATGCATTACCTTTCTCCGAACGAGCGATCATTAGTGGCATGGGTATTTGTGAGAATAGCTTCCCATGTCCGATAGAGACCCTTTCCTTAGTCTTCCTTCTGAACCTCCCCTTTTCCTCTGAATCTATTGTGTTATAACCAAACTTTTTGTTTAGTCCACTAGGGACAGTATTTACTGTATAATGTTATTATGTATTGTATATTCTGTAATTGTTTAATTAGTTAGTAAATAAATAATTGAGCCAATGTGTGTACGGATGATTCATAGTAAAGGCTGGGTTCGTGCAGATAACCAAGAATTTTACAACTTTCAGATGAGACTGATATTATGTAAAGAATAATTAATGACTGATTGATCTTCGTGTATTTAAAAAAAAAATGATTGAACCTTTATTTAACTAGTCAAGTCAGTTAAGAACAAATTCTTATTTACAATGATGGCCTAGGAACAGTGGGTTAACTGCCTTGTTCAGAGGCAGAACGACAGATTTTTACCTTGTCAGCTCAAGGATTCGATCTAGCAACCTTTTGGTTACTGGCACAACACTAACCACTAGGCTACCTGCCACCATTTAAGAATGGATTTGGGAGATAGCCGCTTTATATAAACTAACTCTTCCATGGTGCACCAGGTTATTAATGAGTTAATTGTTGCATGGTTTAATTCAATCACATAATCAATCAAACGTTAGGTAATCGATTTGATAATAGCTTGGCATCACATTAAAGAAGCCAGAGACGACACAGGAGTGCATGAAATCAAACTATTTGATATAATGCTCTGATTTTAAGATCCAACATGGAAATTATTGCACATTTTATAACATCATGATTTAAAGGGATATCAAAAATACAATAGTCAAATTAAAGTGTTGATTTCCATGACACCTATTAAGCACACACAACCAAAACAAGTGTCCAATTCTTGACTCACATTGCAATTTGATCATACAAAACTATTGTTCAAAGCCAATAAAAAAAGGTTGAATTGCCACTTTCACCAAAGTAATCACATTTAAAGCCAGTGATATACATTTCCCCGTTTCAATACAAAGAACCCACAGTGGACTGCTTGAAGGACACCAAATTAAGTAGCCTTGAGCTTGCTAACAGAAAAAGAAAATAAAACAGGGAGAATATTAGCTACAGATAGTATGCCAGTTAATGTGATATAACCTATTATAAGTCTTTGGTTACTGGACCCCAAAAATCTTTGGTTATATCACATTATCTGGCATACAATCTGTAGCTAGGATAATATATGCAATGACATACAGTGCACTATAAGGCGTGATAAGAAAAAGGCAAGCTTGAACTCAAGGGAAATGTGTCAGGTTTAGGAAGGAGGTGATGATATTGGTTGGTCAAAGCCGAGGGCCTTGAACCACAACTATATTTTGAGCAGCAAAGAAGATGTAATGGTAAAGATATCTCACCCACCCAACTGGGTTTCAGACAGGAGAGAGAACCTGAGAGCCACTTCCTGTGTGGATTCTAATTTATATCCACCCAGAGAACTTTGATGGGTGGAAAGAAATGGCATGTTATGGAAGGGTCCAGAAACTTTTTTGCTATTTCATTTGTTTTTGAGAAACTTACCCCAACCAGCAATTCACTTCCTCGTTGTGCAGTATGGTGGCACTGGAAAAAACATGAACAAATCTCCAAAAACATCCAAATACTTAAAAACGGAAAAGCTCTCAGTATAGTGATGCAGTTCTTAGATGTACATTGTCTCAGCAACGTTATATTCTATTTTGGATAAGTTTCTCAAAAACAAGTGAAATCGCAAAGAAAATGTCTAGACCCTTCTAACATGCCATTTACATATATATATATAAAAAAAAAATCGAACTTCTTTAATAGACTATTTTTGGCACTATCCTCCGAGTTCATACGAAAGAGGGAATTGGACATGTGTACTACCAAAGAACAGATGCATTCATAGTATGTATTATGCAATATGGCAGTAGTACATGCCAATACATCCACAGTCATGAAGAGATTAACAATAATAACCACTTAATAGCTTAGGTTCCAGTACATGGACATCATTTGAACTTGAAACAATAAATAATGATAAAAGAAGACAGCTCCAACAGGGAAGCTGAAAAACAGATGAATTTAAAATGTTAAAATATAGCTTAACAATAAGGCCATAACGTGACAATGGTGAATTCTGAGAGATTAAAACTCTATAAACATTATGTTGACAATAGAACAGGATCAAATCTCTGAACATCGATAGTCCATGTCGCTATTCACATAATAAGGAATTCCCCTCAACCATGCCCACAAATTGGGGAAAACAAAACTTATTTCCCAATAACCCCCAGTGTAAAAGAGCCAACTTTGTCATCCATTTTTTGGTAGACAGAAATAACAAAACATGGAGAAAATCTGCTGTGTTGTTCAATGTACATGTAACCAGGTCAAAAATCACGACCAACGGTTCCAAATGCTCCCACACAGGGAAATTGAGCCTGCAAGAAGAGCCCTGTGGCTTCAGGCTATTCTCGGCGTGGGAGATGTGGCGACCTGGTGTCTAAGTAGGCTAAAGGTAGCTGTGTGTGGAAAACATTTAATCATAGGTAAGACATTTAACTTGTTTAGTATAGTCCGTTTGTAACGCCACTCACTACTTCTTTTTGTGTGCGTTTGTCTTGGCTAGCTTAATGTTCCGGTCGGTAGCCGGTAGCACTCACTCGGCTGCTAGCACCATCATGTAAAGGCGCATGAGGGAAGCCCTAGAATATTTGTTTTTTCTAAGTAGTGAGAACGCAAGCAATGTTGAAACAACAAGAAAATTGCAGGGCCGCAACATTTGATCTAATACCGACTGGGACTATAACGTTAGTGACAAAACATCAAACACTGTGACATCAACAAATTCTGGCTTGTTAGTGCTCACGCGGGAGACTGGATGACATGGGAAAAAGCAGTGACAAAACAAAAACAGTTAGTGAAAAGAACCTTAAGAAATAGCATTTCAGTCTTTCTGAAATTATGGCACAAGCACTTATCGTCAACTATATATTAAATACAATATCTGCACTTTCAGTAATCAAATGCAATTCACCAAACTGACAAATCAATTTCATACATCCTCCTAACCAACTGTCATTGTTACACTAGCAGTGACATGTTGAACTTAGGTGATGAATACGGTCCGGTATAAGAGTGAGTAGATGAGAGGAGGGCAGCGCCACAAAACTGTCCCATTATTCCTGTTGTGGCTGTGTGATTTGATCACAACTAAAAAACATAACCAAAACAATCTTGAACATTTCAACTGAACAAAACAGAGGCAAGACCTTCTGCTGTTAATCAGTCACTCTCTCCATTTTTCCTCTGAGGCAAACAGTCCGAGTTTGGGAACATTCCAGCCTCTTCCTCATCGAGACACACACCTCCAAGCCTGAGAGTGGTCTCTCCCCGCTTACAACCATCCAGTTGTCTTAGATCTGCGAAGGGATATCAACGAAGAGGCAGAAGTAGGGGCTAGAGAGGAGTTTGGTATTAGACCAGAGAAGGGTAGGGGAGATGAGAGGTGTTCAGATTTCTTCAGTCTATCTTGTGCCTGTGGTGAGTGTTCTTTCCCATACCTATAGAAGGGCGGGACTAGCCTGCAAGGGACGGTTAAAAGGTCCAATCACACTCCGACTCTACAGGAAGTGATATTCTCAGCCAGTATGCAGATGTCTGGACTGGAGTGGAGTTTCACTCTCTCCCTCCGTCTTCCTCCCATTCTGTCTCATTCAGTTGTTCCTCTCCTCCCTCAGAAAGTGGAGCCGTCACAAACTATGTTTTGGTCTCGGCCGGGGAACAGCTCCATCTGCCAGTAAAGCGGGTCAGCGTACACTGGCAGGGTCAAAGCACAAAGGTCACAATGAGGTCAAACTAAATGCACATTTGTATAGGTCTAAATCAGGCTTTGGTTACTGCCTAGCACAAACACACGATTCAAATAATTAACTAATAATGGTCACAGTATACTTACAATATTACACAGTATACTTGCAGTGTGTGTGTGTGTATTCTTCTCACCCATATCTCCAGGTCCCAGCCAGAGGTTGAAGGAGCTGCAGTGTTTCTGACAGTGGTGGACAGGGAGCACTCTAACTGTGGGCAGGCCCTCTCCTACCACCAGCCAGCCCAGCACTCGCACCCCCTAAAACACACACGCAAAAAAACACTGTAACAGCACACGGCTGAATCAAGACAAACACCATAACAACAAACATACAGTGCCTTCGGAAAGCATTCAGACCCCTTGACTTTTTCAACATTTTGTTACAGCCTTATTCTAAAATTGATTAAATAAATAATTTGCTAATAAAAACTAAACCTGAAATATCCCATTTACATAACTATTCAGACTTTGTTGAAGCACCTTTGGCAGTCATTACAGAATCGAGTCTTCTTGCGTATGACGCTACAAGCTTGGCACACCTGTATTTGGGGAGTTTCTCCCATTCTTCTCTGCAGATCCTCTCAAGCTCTGTCAGGTTGGATGGGGAATGTTGCTGCACAGCTATTCAGGTTCCTCCAGGGATGTTCGATCGGGTTCAAATCCGGGCTCTGGCTGGGCCACTCAAGAACATTCAGAGACTTGTTCCGAAGGCACTCCTGCGTTGTGTGGGCTGTGTGCTTAGGGTCGTTGTCCTGTTGGAAGTTAAACCTTCACCCCAGTCGGAGGTCCTGAGCGCTCTGAAGCAGGATTTCATCAAGGAGCTCTCTGTACTTTGCTCTGTTCATCTTTGCCTCGATCCTGACAAGTCTACCAGTCCGTTTCTGAAAAATATCTCCACAGCATGATGCTGCCACCACCATGCTTCACCGTAGGGATGGTGTCATGTTTCCACCAGACGTGATACTTGGCATTCAGGCCAAATAGTTCAATCTTGGTTTAATCAGACCAGAGAATCTTGTTTCTCATAGTCAGAGTCTTTAGGTACCTGTTGGCAAACTCCACCCAGGCTGTCATGGGTCTTTTACTGAGGAGTGGCTTCCGTCTGGCCACTCTACCATAAAGGCCTGATTGGTGGAGTGCTGCAGAGATGGTTGTCCTTCTGGAAGGTTCTCCCATCTCCACAGAGGAACTCTGGAGCTCTGTCAGGGACCATCTGGTTCTTTGGTCACCTCCCTGACAAAGGCCCTTCTCCCCCCGATTGCTCAGTTTGGCCTGGCGGCCAGCTCTAGGAAGAGTCTTGGGTGGTTCCAAACTTCCCCAGATCTGTGCCTTCAAACAATCCTGTCTCGAAGCTCTACGTACCATTTTTTTGACCTCATGGCTTGGTTTTTGCTCTGACATGCACTGTCAACTGTGGGACCTTATATAGACAGGTGTGTGCCTTTTCAAATCATGTCCAATCAATTGAATTTACCACAGTTGGACTCCAAATTGTAGAAACATCAAGGATGATCAATGGGAACAGGATGCACCTGAGCTCAATTTCGAGCCTCATAGTAAAGGGTCTAGTGTAAATAAGGTACCTTTAAAAAATATATTTTTTTATAGATTTGCAAAAAATCTAAAAACCTGTTTTCGCTTTGACATAACGGGGTATTGTGTGTAGATTGCTGAGGATTTTTTGTAGTTTTAATCCATTTTAGAATAAAGATAACATAACAAAATGTGGAAAAAGTCAAGGGGTCTGAATACTTTCCCAAAGGCACTGTACATGCTTGTCTATTTGGACTTCGTTAGAGGCCCGACTCACTCTGCTCTGAGAGTTGGCACTATGCGTGACCAGGCAACGCTGCAATGTTGTTCCGGCGCTGTCCAGTAGGGGACATAGCTCAGCCTTGGGGAACAGCCACCTTAACACCTTCTCTCTGGCCACAGATGTAAACCTCCTAGAGAAAGAAGGGGAGGACACTGAGAAATGCATCCTTATTTTCTTCCTTCCTTGAGACCTGTTTACTGAATGACTAAGTCATGCTCATTCATATGCATATGTGGGTGTGGTTGGGTTTCTCTGTGTGTGCATGTGCATATCTGCACGCAAGTGTGTGTATCTACATCAAATTTTATTTGTCACATGCGCTGAATACAACAGGCCGTACAGTAAAATGCTTACTCACAAGCCCTTAACCAACAATGCAGTTTTAAGACAAATACCTACAAAAATAAAAAATAAAGTAACAAATAATTAAAGAGCAGCATATATGTGTTAGTGTGTGTGTACCAGAGCAGGGTGAAGTTTGCTGGGCCCTGTGGAAAACACTCGTCATGTGACAGTAGGTTGTCTTTCTCCACTAGTATACTCATGGAGCCGGAGTGCGCTGAGTAGAGCTCCTCTAGCTGCTGCCTCTGCATGCACAGATACTCCCCACCCTGCATAAAGACAGAGGACATACTTCAGGCACAGGGCAGAAAAGACTGCCGACATTAGCTAAATGAACTAGCACAATATTTATATGCTGTGATGGACCTGTAAACAATAAGCAGACTGAACCCTCACTTTCAGGTACATTGTTGTTTTTACAGTCTAACTAAGATTTTCAGTCTAACAAAAACTTTTCCTTTAAGTGATATTGTTGTTTTCCTGTTGAACTAAAATGTATATTTGAGTAAATTTGTATGGTGTTAGTGTTTCAAGTTTTATTAGCCATACAGTATGTACGGGACACGCATGGTTTACATCGTCCAACGAAATGCTTACTTGAATTGCTTACTTTCAGTGGTGGTCATACCTTAAGCAGCACAGGCTGTGGCCCCCTGCGCATGGCTGCAGACTCTCTGAGGGTCTCGGGGACCTCCAGCACAGAGGAGACCTCTGCACAGCCAGAACAGTTGACCAGGCCCTGCCGCAGAGCCCCCACACTCCACCACTCATGGAAACCTACAGGAGAGACAGTCCGGAAGCTGTTATTACACACACACTGGCTAGGAACAAATATCCATTTATAGTGAACAACTAAGAATAGTGTCTAACATAGGTCTTTTCCCTCTGTAACTGTACCTTGCAGGTTGTACTTCTTGGCGATGGGCAGAGCTAGTAGTCTGACGTGGCTGAGGGGGGAGGACCAGTTGTGTCCCCCCGTGTACATCACACCTAGCTGGGGCCGAGTGTGGGGGTAGGTGAAGGCCAGCACCACCACCAACAGAAAGCCTACCGCTACCACAAACTACAGTAAGGAGATGAGGACAAGTGAGAGGATGGTTGATCAATGCAGAGATTGACATTAAGGGTTGCCTTATTACCAGGGCAAGTGACCGGAGTAGACCTGCAAGTTGAGCCTGCTCTGAGGTTCCACCTTGGGCAGGTGATTTTTGGACTGATAACCAAAATGCAAAGAATTCCAGTAGTCTGGTCTTGCTGGGTCCTCCCGTGTGTAGGTGAATAGCCACTTTACATTTTCAGGCAAGTGATCATAATCTTCCGGCAACCAAAAAAATGCTCCTGACTTGCCCAATTGGGCGAGTGCCTTTCAAACCTTAATGTCAATCCCTGCAATGTGCTTTTGATATGTTGACTGGCATATTATTAGCTGATGGACATTGTAAGTCCCATTGCTTGATGTATGATCTGTGGCCACCACGTGTGTGTGTGTGTGTGTGTGTGTGTGTGTGTGTGTGTGTGTGTGTGTGTGTGTGTGTGTGTACAGCTTACCTTGATAGTGGCTCGAAGGATGGGGAATTGTGGCGGGTCTCTTCGAGGCTCGTTTGTCTCCAGGACTTGTTTGATAAACTTCTCGATCTCCCTCTCCGACATGCCATAGCGATACCCCGACTGGCGGAGAATATCGATGCTCTCTGACAGCTTGTCGTAGATGCAAGGCTCACTCAGTGTGGTGCCCATGACAAACGTGGTCCAACTGAATCTAGTCAACAGTTATTTTAGAAGGGACAGTGCCTCTAGTCTTTGGTTTGTTGCTGTGTAACTCATATTCCCTCGGAGGTTGGGAAAAACAGCACTTCCAAAGCCCCAGACAGAAGTTACACAAACAATCCAGATGATATAGCGGAACTTGGCCTTGGACTGTGGTCAAAAACATTCACTGTGTCAATGTCAACACAAGCATTCAGAGGCCCCGGTGAACTGTAAGCAAAACATTTTTTTTTTAGATTGACATAGAGTTGAACTTGGTAGACACGTTCTGTACATTTGTAGTTTTATGTTAAGGACATATGTCTCTGCCTGCTTAGATGTTCTCCCAACGTTTTCAACCTCTCAATTGTTTGTTAACAATATTGTCATGTGCACAAAAATGTAACCTTTATTTAAACTAGGCAAGTCAGTTAAGAACACATTCTTATTTACAATGACGGCCTACCGTGGCCAAACCCTAACGCCGCAGGGCCAATTGTGCGCCACCCTATGGGAATCCCAATCACGGCCGGTGGTGATACAGCCAGGAATCGACCCAGGGTCTGTAGTGACGCTTCTATCACAGAGATGCAGTGCCTTAGACCGCTGCGCCACTCGGGAGCCCCAGTGAATCCAGTTTTTATCGTTTTACCTTTATCATGAAATGAGTGTGTCAGTTGCAGCAGTGGGGTAAACAAATAAAGCTAGCTAAGTGGCTAGGGTCAGATATTTAAGAAAATTAGTCTCTGCTAGGGTTACTAGCTAGCTAACTTAGCTACTAACAGGTGTAGCTATATTTTATAAGATCAAGTAAACATCATATGTCAAACAGTGAACACGAACTCACCGTAATTAACGGTTAATGTGCAATTACAGATCTAGTTTGTCTTGTTCATATTTAGCTTCGTGTCGACCAACCAACCTTTTCCCACTTTTCTTGGTGCTTGAGAATTTGCGATGTCACTTGACTTCCCTGTTTTACAGATTCAAGTTGAGAGTGTCAACATCAGATTCGAGTAGCAAAACTCAAGATTGATGTTTAAATATACCGTAACGACCCTATAATTAGTACATTTGTATGAATTAAAACTAACGTATATTCTTACTCTTGTTTGTCTTGTATTGGTAGTATTTGTTTCGCATGTATAAAATAAATAAATAGACGAATCTGCCACAAAATGTTATATTTAGTGTAATATAACTTATCAACCAGCAGAGGGCGCACTTTCCAGAGTGACTCGTTTTTACATCTCAGTGATCGCAACTGCAGCTACTCATACTTGCTCCTTTCATCAAAGCGCCCCTTTCCGCGCATTGTTTCGTGGATCAGCTGTGCATGGATCTAAAACCCCACCCGATTAGGAAGGAAAGAAGGAAAAAAAGTAGCAATAATGACCGCAAGAAAATAAGAGGCTTTAAAAACAATTAACATTCTCTAAGGCGTAAAATCAAAACACCGCCGTTTACATTGCGATTCTTGAGGACTGAAACGGGTTACATCTTCGCATTCCTCCCATTTGATCGCAGCGGCGGTGAAGACATTCAGTCAGTTGATATTTTGCTACCCTAGCCACTCTCTCAAGATGATAGCCCTTTTTAACAAGCTGTTGGACTGGTTTAAACAGTTATTTTGGAAGGAGGAGATGGAGTTGACACTGGTCGGTCTGCAGTATTCGGGGAAAACCACCTTCGTCAACGTAATAGCGGTAATTTCTCAGTTTACTCGCTTCGTCTGTGTGTGCACCGATTACGATGGGAATAGACCTTTGCATAAAGTAGAGGTCTCGTGATTGAAACGCCGCTCCTCCTTTCAATTGGTACAGTGTCGCAGCATTATTCGTAATCCGGACCTTTTCGTCCTGGCTAGAAACAAATAGTCTCTCTGTGTGTGAGAATAATGTCTAGAAGTAATTTAATAGGACGATATGCTATATTAATTGGCCTATATGATTTATTGGGGGATGAAGACTGCATTACAACCTTGAAATGGTGCACTGTTATTTCATTGTACTCCAGAGTGTAAAATGTGTTGGGGCTAAATCCGCCCAGGAATGTCCAAACCAAGGTCTTGGATTAGGATGCTGATACTGTTTACATGGATGTATGACAAGGAAGTAGAAAAGGCCAAGACTAGGACCAGAAATGATCAAGGCATAGGCCTACATTGGTTGTAGTACTTTAACACACTGCAGGCTACACCAGGCCCTAAAATATTGTATCTCAATTCATTTCAATTGACTTTATTGACATGGCAAGTTCATTATTACTTACATTGTCAAAGTATACATATCGCAAAATCAAATATATGTATAAATATATACAAAATATATATATATTTATATATAAATAAATGGTGTGACCAACAGCAATAATAATAGTAGTAGTGGACATGGGATTACCATTAATAACAGCTACACCAACAATATTAATCAGAACAACATTACAGTAAAGCAATGGTAGTAGACCAGTGTCAACATGACTGAGAAGACATATGACCGGGTATGAAAGACATCTCTCTGACATACAACCAGTAGGTCACAGTTGGGCTGTACATTCGATATTGGCCTCCACTCTGACTGTATTCATTGTGTCACCCACTCCTCATTTGCTTCTACTTTGTGGCAACAACAACAGCCCTTTCACCTGCTCCATTGCAACACTGTATCAAGCCTCTCACCAGGCAGCGTGCGATTGTAGTGATATCCTTGCAGTGTGGTATGTCAATGGGTGTATAATGGTTTGTACATTCTACAGGTATTTTTGTATGAAGAGGACATGATTAGCCTATATTGATTCGGTGTTGTGTTAATACTGTAGGTGTGTGTGTGTGTTCATCCCTCTACCAGTGCTGATGAGTATTCCCTCTGCGAACACACACAAAACCAGGCTGTGCAGAAGAAGGTCATATGTGTATAAATTCACCCGTTTATAGAGCGCATAAATTAAACCTGGACCTCACCTCCTTGAGCCCAGCTGAGCTGAGCCCAGCTGAGCCCAATCTCCCAGCCCTATCTTCATCCCCTAGCCTAGCAAGCTGCCTGATCTTGCGAGCTTACATGAATGTTCGCTGCACGGATATGCAGTAATCAGCCTTATGAGGCTACCCAGGCCCTGCCTCAGACCCTGCCCTTGCTCCTACCCAACCTGAGCCCAATCCTCATCCCCTGCTCCAGCCCATCCCCAGGCTCAGCCAGCCCCAGCCAATTACCCAGCCTCAGCTCATTCTGCTGCCCCATTCACAGCTCCAAGTCCAGACGATTTCCCCATCACCATCCCCATTTTCTGCCCCATACTCAGCCTATTCCCGGCCCAGTGCCCATCCCCCAGGCCCACTTAGTTCAGGGCTCCCTAACTCACTGTCCGGGGCCATATCCGTCTGGTTTCACAGACCGTCCAATTCCCAACTTCCTGATCCTTATGGCGTATCTGTTGAGCTGCCACAGGTGGCAGTGAGTGGGGTTGTGCTGTCTTGTTTGAGGAGTGAGAATCAGAAGGCTGTCAGCCCTGGCCCTGGCTCCCCACTGAGTGTTAGACAGGGACTTGGGAAGATGGTGACTTAGTGACTCATCCTTGTTTGTCAGATCCTCCCATCTGGCAGTTTTGTGTCTCGTCTGTCTCATAACAGTCCCAGTGAGTGGCAGTTAAGTGTCCTTTATCGGTCTGCTTTTATTACACAACTGAAGGCCCAGAGGCTAACTCAGCCATGCTCTGATCAGTATGCACAGGTTATGGGTGACTGCAGTATGATCACATAGTAGGGAAGTGTATTTTTAATGGTGTAGTTTTCAAACTTTTTGGGATGACACTTTCAGATAGGGATGTAATGTATAGAGCATAAATGGCGTTCTGTTCCATTTTAATACAGAGGGAATCATATCAGTTCTAGACATTACATTTCTATGTCCAGGTTGTTGTGAAAGCATTGACGCAAGATCCCACTCGTACTAAGAAATCCAAGTACAGATCTGTAGGCTAGGCTATAGGCTATGTAACAAGATGGCGCCGACAGACATGGTCGCCCTGTTCCTAGCTCCTAGTCTACTTTGCAGTATTTATTTTTTGCTGTGTTATTTCTTATATTATTTGTGCTTAATGTTTCTTGCATTATTACATACAGCCGAAAATAACTTTTGTATATTAGATCGGCAGTCACTCACCAGCATTTCGATCAGAAATGAGACTTTCCTGAATTGGATCTTTTGTTTGTACCCCTGAGGGAATTTCACTCATCCCAGGGGCTGCTCAAAGACGCAGTTGATGGAAAGACGAATATGGAGTGGGCTTTAAGTCTGACTCAGGATGCGTACATACCATCCACCAATTCCGAGTATATTACTCGCTAATGTTCAGTCCCTGGACAATAAAGTAGACAAGCTCCGGGCGAAGAGCTCCTTCCGGAGAGACATCAGGGACATACTTTGTAACATACTTTGTTTTACGGAATGATGGCTCTCCGGATATACTGTCCCTGTCCATACAGCCAACAGGCTCCCTTCATCGTGCGGACAGGAAGAAAGAACTATCTGGGGAAAAGAAATGTGGAGGCGTATATTTCATGAGTAACTACTCATGGTGTGATTATGGTAACGTACAGGAACTCAAGTCAATTTTTTTTCTCCCAATCTGGAACACCTCAACATCAAATGCAGACCGCATTACTTCCCGAGATAATTCTCTTCGGTCATCGTCACGGCCGTGTATATCCATTCTGCCCCTCCCCCCCTATAGACAGAAATCTTTGGTCTGAGCAATCAAAATCTATGCTTCTAGATTGTTTTGATCACACAAACTGGGATATTTTCCGGGTTGCCTCCAAGAATAGCATTGTCGTATACACTGACTCGGTGACTGGGTTCATCAGGAAGTGCAAAGAGAATGTTATTCCCACTGTGACGATTAGAACTTATCCAAACCAAAAACTGCATAGATGGCAGCATTCGCGCAAAAGTGAAAGCACAAACCACCGCATTTAACCATAACAAGGTGACTGGGAACATGGACGTGTACAAACAGAGCTGCTATGACATCCGTAAGGCAACCAAACAGACAAAAAGTTAGTGCAGGGACAAAGTGTATTTGCAATTCAATGTCTAAGATGCAAGACATATGTGGCAGGGACTCCAGAAAATCACAGATTATAAAGGGAATGCCAGCCACGTCTTGGACACCGACGCCATGCTCCCGGACAAGCTAAACACCTTCGCCCACTTCGAGGAAAACACAGTGCCGCCGACGCGAGCCACCATCGCCCACAAAGACTTTGAGCTCACGTTCTCCGTGGGCGACGGGAGTAAGACATTTAAAACGTGATAACATTCGCAAGGCTGCCGACCCAGATGGCATCCCTAGCCGCGTCCTCAGAGCATGTGCAGTCCAGCTGGCTCGAGTGTTTACTGACATATTCAATCTCCCCGTCAGTTTTCCCCACTTGCTTCAAGATGTCCACCGTTGTTCCAGTACCCAAGAAAGCGTGGCCATGCACGTCTCCAACTCATTCACCAAGTTCACAGACAACAGCAGTGGTAGGCCTGATTACCAACAATGACGAGACGGCCTACAGGGAGGAGGTGAGGGCCCTGGCAGAGTGGTGCCAGGAGAATAAATAACATCTCCCTCAACTTTAACAAAACAAAGGAGCTGATCATAGACTTCGGGAGACAGCAGAGAGAGCACGCCCCCATCCACATCAACAGGGCCGCAGTGGAGAGGATGAAACGCTACATGTTCCTCTGCGTGCACATCACGGACAACCTAAAATGGGTCCATCCTCACAGACAGTGCGGGGAAGAAGGCACTAAGACCCTCACAAACTTCTACCGATGTACCATTGAGAGCATCCTGTCGGGCATCCTGTAGGGCTCTCCAGAGGGTGGTGCGGTCAGCCCAATGCAGTACCTGGGGAACGCTGCCTGCCCTCTTAAGACATCTACAGCACCCGGTGTCACAGGAAGGCATTTACAGCCACCTGAGCCACGGCCTGTTCACACCGCTACCATCTAGAAGGCGGAGACAGCGGGATCGAATAAACAGTTTTTCAATCTCTATCTCCAGGCCATCAGTCTGTTAGTCACCACTAGCCGGCTTCTGCCCAGTACCCTGCCCTGAACTTAGTCACTGTTACTAGCCAGCTACCACCCGGTACTCTACCCTGCACCTTAGAGACTGTTGCCTTATGTACAGTACATAGTCATTGAACACTGGTCACTAATAATGTTTACATACTGTTTTACCCACTTCATATGTACGTACTGTATTCTAGTCAAGACTCATCCTATAAACAGTTGAAGTCGGAAGTTTACATACACCTTAGCCAAATACATTTAAACTCAGTTTCTCACAATTCCTGACATTTAATCCTAGTAAAAATTCCCTGTCTTAGGTCAGTTAGAATCACCACTTTATTTTAAGAATGTGAAATGTCAGAATAATAGTAGAGTTTACATACACTCAATTAGTATTTGGTAGCATTGCCTTTAAATTGTTTAACTTGGGTCGAACGTTTCGGGTTGCCTTCCACAAGCTTCACACAATAAGTTGGGTGGATTTTGGCCCATTCCTCCTGACAGAGCTGGTGTAACTGAGTCAGGTTTGTAGGCCTCCTTGCTCGCACACGCTTTTTCAGTTCTGCCCACAAATGTTCTATAGAATTGAGGTCAGGGCTTTGTGACGTCCACTCCAATACCTTGACTTTGTTGTCCTTAAGCCATTTTGTCATGAGATGTTGCTTCAATATATCCACAAAATTTTGCTTCCTCATGAAGCCATCTATTTTGTGAAGTGCACCAGTCCCTCCTGCAGCAACGCACCCCCACAACATGATGCTGCCACCCCGTGCTTCACGGTGGGGATGGTGTTCTTCAGCTTGCAAGCGTTCCCCTTTTTCCTCCAAACATAACGATGGTCATTATGGCCAAACATTTCTATTTTTGTTTCATCAGACCGGAGGACATTTCTCCAAAAAGTACGATCTTTGTCCCCATGTGCAGTTGTAAACCATAGTCAAGCATTTTTATGGTGGTTTTGGAGCAGTGGCTTCTTCCTTGCTGAGCGGCCTTTCAGGTTATGTCGATATAGGACTCGTTTTACTGTGGATATTGATACTTTTGTACCTGTTTCCTCCAGCATCCTCACAACGTCCTTTGCTCTTGTTCTGGGATTGATTTGCACTTTTCACACCAAAGTACGTTCATCTCTAGGAGACAGAACGCGTCTCTTTCCTGAGCGATATGACGGCTGCGTGGTCCCATGGTGTTTATACTTGCGTACTATTGTTTGTGCAGGGGAACGTGGTACCTTCAGGCGTTTGGAAATTGTTCCCAAGGATAAACCAGACTTGTGGAGGTCTACAATTATGGGGTTGTGGAGGTCTTGGCTGATTTCTTTTGATTTTACCATGATGTCAAGCAAAGAGGCACTTAGTTTGAAGGTAGAGCTTGAAATACATCCACAGGTACACCTCCAATTGACTCAAATTATGTCAATTAGCCTATCAGAAGCTTCTAAAGCCTTGACATTTTCTGGAATTTCCCAAGCTGTTTAAAGGCACAGTCAACTTCTGACCCACTGGAATTGTGATACAGTGAAGAAATCTGTCTGTAAACAATTGTTGGAAAAATGACTTGTGTCATGCACAGAGTAGATGCCCTAACCGACTTGCCAAAACTATAGTTTGTTAACAAGAAATTTGTGGAGTGGTTGAAAAACAAGTTTTAATGACTCCAACCTCAGTGCACGTAAACTGCCGACTTCAACTGTATCTACTGCTGTACACACCTTTTCTATTCATATACTGTCCATAATGTCTATACACACCATCATATACATATAGATTTATTTCGGACTCTGACAATGCGCGTTCTGAAATGTCTTAATTCTTTTCTTGGATTTGTGTGTATTATTAGGTATTACTGCACTGGAGCTAGAAACATAAGTATTTCGCTGCACCTGCGATAACATCTGCAAAATATGTGTACGTAACTAATCAAATTTGATTCATGTACAAATATGTTTTCATATAGGATGAGATAGATGAGGTGAGATACACCATCCCACCCCCATATAGCAGACTGGGACCAACAGAGCTAAATGCAATCTATTATAGCTAGGGCCCTTACTCTTTTCTTACCATGTGACCTGACCAGGACAACCTCGAGGCCTAATTCCTTTTCTGGTCAGGTCATGCAGTCAGGGAAAAACTCAGGACCCCAATTATATCATCATCTATAGACAGGGAGTGACATTATGCTTAAATGGCATCTGACTTAACAATGAGTTCCATGTGACGTTGATACCATGTTGTGAGGTCTTGTGAGGACAATGGCCCTCCTTGACAGGATGCCATGACAGGCGTTCACTGAGAGATTTGTATTTTTTATTTAACTAGGCAAGTCAGTTAAGATCAAATTCTTATTTACAATGACGGTCTAGGAACAGTGGTTTAACTACCTTGTTCATTGGCAGAACAACATCTTTTTACCTTGTCAGCTCGGGGCTTCGATCTAGCAATTTTTCGGTTACTGGCACAGCGCTCTAACCACTAGGCTACCTACTCTGGGATCCTCTCCAATATTTAGGTCAGATGTTGTTCAGTGGTTATGAAGGAGGAACAAAGGCCTCACTTATTTCCTCCCAAGTTGATATGAAGTCACTCCATGATCAAAACAGTAGGCTTGGCTGTAGGCAAATCCTATTGACCTTTTTACATATGCTCCCTGTTTGGGGTTTCTATATCCAGGAATGTTTGCCCTTTGAATAAAAAGTGATTTCTCTGGTTTTGCTATCATTTCATTTGGACTGTTTATGGAAGTTTACATCTTAATCTTAGGGATTTAGGTCAAAATCACAGTTTTGATTGATTCCATGGGAACTTTGAGCTCACAATCTTTGCATTGGGCCATATGCAGCTTTTGCATGAGGAAATACACAACAGATAAAGCTCGCCACAGTTGCGTCCATTGATCCCAATTGATCGTCGGGCTATTTATTATTTGAAATACACAAACAGGCTACACACAGTTCAGATAGGCCTACACACAAGTGTATGAACCCCCTGCCTGCCTCTGAAAGTCTGTGAGAGACTTATTCCCTTGGCTGAACAGGTCTTTGCTAGTAATGTGTCGGTCTGGCTGAAATATAGTTCCAGGTTGCATTAGTCTTGTCTGAGCCACTTCTACAGCATGATCAGGTCAACACATTGCCCCCGGGACCATGGAAATTACACTAGTCTCAGGACCCTATAGAGTGAAAGTGGAATATTGATGTCAAGTAGAGATATGGCTTTGTGCCCTAGTGTTCTACTTTGACTTAGTATACTTCTTTAACCTTTGCCTCAACCGAACTGACTTCATAAACATCATGTTGCATCAGGTGGTGGTGTGTAATAAGCTAGTTTTGTAATGATGATGCTCTTTAAGTTGTTCATTTAATGTGCAGCCGTTCCCTCTGCTTCCTGTGTTGCTCTCAACTCGAAAAGGTCGTTTGTCAGAGAGAGAGAGAGTACAGTAGCAGCATTCCGACTGTACAAGATGAAGGCTTTCTTCTTGAGTTAACCTACAAGCGCCTCAAATGGAGTCTTTTCATAATGCATTTTGCTCATATTGTCACTATTTGGTTTATATTTCTAAACTGATTTAGACTTGGGAGATTAACATGACACGACCACTGCGTATGTTTAGTCATTTTCAGCTGAACTCGTGACATTTTTCCTGAAAGTTGTGTTGTCTGGGCTGAACTCTGGTGTCAGCATTCTGCAGATTTAATGACTAGTCAGAAATGTCAGCTCCGGGGTGAAGTTTCCCCTAGGTACAGATCAAACATCCACTTTCACTCCCCATTCCTAACCTTCAAAAGGGGCAATCTCCAGTTGCCACATACATTTTTGGAATTGTAAATGAATAATATGTACTCATTGATTCTTGAAGAATATAACTTATAAATGCCTCATAAGCTTAGTTCAACTGTCGTACCCCATCAGAAACCAATATATATATGCTTGTTTTACCTTTTTGTTTGTAAACAAAGTAAATGTAAACACACACTATATAGCCTCAAAACATGGTTTAATCTATCACTTTGATATCATGGATGGTCAGTCCTTGCACCCATAGCTCTGTCTATGAATTTGAGAGCAGTTCCATTTCTCCAGCCCCTTCCCTCAGCTTTTTATCGAAAGGGGCGGGGAGGCTCTTTGTTACTGTTTCAACCGATGGTTGCCCCTTTAAACATAAGTGGGGGGAAAATGCGAAACGGATCTAAGATCAGCGTCTAGAATCAACTTCAACTTAATGAAATAGTTAAAACTATAACTTTGATCTCATGCATGGCCAGTCCTTGCATCCATAGCTCTGTCTATGAATTTGAGAGTGGTTACATTTCTTCAGCCCCGTCCCTCAGCTGTTTACCAAACCTGTGGTGGGCGGACTGCTTTGTTATCGCTTGCTTGAACCGCACATTTGCCCCTTTTATAGAAGACCTATTGACACAGTCATTGGTATTACTACCTCATTTTATAATATTAGTTTCCCTTTAGTATAAAATAGAAAGTGAGGCCTATTTCGTTGTATCCAAAGGTGGCTAGATAAGTCATTGATCCTGCTTCATGAAATACGCTACCACCTTGCTTTCAGGTGAGAAACAAAGTACATAGGCCTATCCACTGTACACTGAGATCTGAGTGTCTACGGTACAGGAACCCTACTACCTCTTCTTCATACACACTTCCCAGGATGCATCTGATGACGTAGCCTGGGGAGTGTGATGAAAGTGCTGCTGGCCGTCGGGATCAGGTGACTTGCAGTCGTGTCTCCTGAGTTACGCATCATCGTCCAATATGGCTCATAATAATGATGAATGTGTCTGCTGAACGGTACTGCGTGTCTAACGGTCGCTCTCTCCGTCTGTCCTCTCTCCGCCCCCCCCCCCCCCCCTCTCCCTCCAGTCAGGGCAGTTCAGTGAGGACATGATTCCTACAGTGGGCTTCAACATGAGGAAGATCACCAAGGGCAACGTCACCATTAAGGTCAGAGCGTCAGACCTGATGACGAGAACACAGGCAATGTTTTGATGATGAGCTGGACTTGTCCTTGGTGCTCATGCTGATAGTGTGTGTACGTGTCAGGTTACGTGAGACTGAGAGCGAGTCCACGTGTGTGTGTGTGTTTGTACGCTTACATTCCATTGTTCTCCAGCTGTGGGATATCGGGGGTCAGCCTCGATTCCGGAGCATGTGGGAGAGATACTGCAGAGGAGTCAGTGCCATTGTGTGAGTATACACACACCCTCATCAGAGATCCATGTACCCTTTTTACCTTTCACATGCTCATGCAGTAATACGTAATGCTGAATCTCTCTCTCTCTCCTCTCTCAGTTACATGGTCGATGCTGCAGACCCAGAGAAGATTGAGGCCTCGAAGAATGAACTGCACAACCTCCTAGACAAACCCCAGCTACAGGGGATCCCAGTGAGTACAGCCTTTTACAGAAATATGATATTGGTATCGGTGTGTCGACGGTATCGAAGAGGTCAAGATGAGTGTAGGTATGGAGGTATTGGGCAGCAGAGGCTCACCTTGACCTGAGCTGTACACAAGTCGAGGGGCCGGAGGTAGGAGAGGAAGAGAACGAGTCGAGGTTTAAGAGAGACAGGGGCGAGCGACGAATGGACAGAGCAAACAACCGGGTGGTGGTTGAGCAGTGGAGGTTTACTAGCATCTCCAAGGCTAGTGCCGTAGCAGTGCTGGAGGGAGGGATGGATGGAGGCGGAGGGAGGCATGGAGGTGGGGGAAGGACAGAGGGAGGGGATTGTGTGACTCTGTCTGGGGCCGGACGTGTATTGACTTGGGGGGGGGGGGACCATTAGCAGACCTGGGCAGTGCAGTGAGATCCAGACAGGATGGCAAAAGATTCTCGGAATATTGTTAGTATCGGGTCATCTTTACATCTTTAAACACATCACTGCTCTCATAGACATGACGATAGGGGCCTAGCACACAGGGATGGATGACACGAGTCACATCACACATGCTGCTGACCGGGGTGAGGACATGTTTATTTAAAGCCGTGGGGAGTGTGGCTGTCAGCCATTTTAAATGAGAGAGGGAAGATGGGTAACGTTGTTCTGACACTAGCTAGCTATTTCTCCACTCACATCAATTCCCTTTAGCTGCCTTTGTTTCTCCACTAGCAGATATTGGCTTCCAACTGTTATTTGGAATGAGCTCTAGTTACTGTGTTACAGCGTTAGCCTGTGAAATGTAGTTCACAGCTCCAAGTGGACTACACAGCTCTAGTAACAGTGTTATAAAGCCTGTGGAATCTATTGTTAAATGGAATTGGGTTTGCAGAAGAAAAGCCTAAAAGCAGGTGCATTGGCAAAGGCAAAATCGCTCATGTCATTTCCGTTGACTCTCAGGTACTGGTTTTGGGGAACAAAAGAGATATTACGGGTGCCTTGGATGAGAAGGAGCTGATTGAAAGGATGTGAGTATGGGAGCTCTGCCATTTCCTTTAGCGTGATTTGCATAATCTACTGTGTGGGTCTCTGTCTGTTTGTGTTTGTCCTTGTCTTCGTGTGTCTATGTCTGTCGGTGTGTCTGTCTGTCTCTGTCTTATGTGTGTCTGTCTCTGTCTTATGTGTCTTATGCGTGTGTGTCTGTGTGTGTCTATGTCTGTGTGTGTCTATGTCTGTGTGTGTCTATGTCTGTGTGTGTCTATGTCTGTTTGTGCATCTGTCTGTGTGTGTGTGTCTGTCTGTCTATGTCTGTGTGTCTTATGTGTGTCTGTGTGTCTTATGTGTGTCTGTGTGTCTGTCTGTCTATGTGTCTGTCTGTCTGTGTGTCTATTTGTCTGGGTAATTGAAGTTTTTCTCTCTTTAACATTGCCCACACACAGGAACCTGTCAGCCATCCAGGACAGAGAGATCTGCTGTTACTCAATCTCCTGCAAGGAAAAAGACAACATTGGTAAGAAAACAAATGGTTAAATGATTCCGAGGGGTTGAGTTAAATGATTCCGAGGGGTTGAGTTAAATGATTCCGAGGGGTTGTGTTAAATGATTCCGGGGGGTTGTGTTAAATGATTCCGGGGGGTTGGGTTAAATGATTCCGGGGGGTTGGGTTAAATGATTCCCGGGGGGTTGGGTTAAATGATTCCGGGGGGTTGGGTTAAATGATTCCGGGGGGTTGGGTTAAATGATTCCCGGGGGGTTGGGTTAAATGATTCCCGGGTGGTTGAGTTAAATGATTCCCGGGTGGTTGGGTTACATGATTCCCGGGGGGTTGGGTTACATGATTCCGGGGGGTTGGGTTACATGATTCCGGGGGGTTGGGTTAAATGATTCCGGGGGGTTGGGTTAAATGATTCCGGGGGGTTGGGTTAAATGATTCCGAGGGGTTGGGGTAAATGATTCCGAGGGGTTGGGTTAAATGATTCCGGGGGGTTGGGTTAAATGATTCCGGGGGGTTGGGTTAAATGATTCCGGGGGGTTGGGTTAAATGCATTCAGTTGTACAACTGACTAGGTATCCTCGTTCCCTTTTAATGTTACGTAATTACATAATAATGGCCTGATAACTATACCTTTATACTTTATGTGTCGTTGGAGTAATTGAAACAAACCAAACAATAGTGTTTCTATCTTCTGGCAGACATCACACTACAGTGGCTGATCCAGCATTCCAGAACCAGGAGGACAACAACATGAGGCCTCAACTCAACCTCCCCCCCCCCCCCCCCCCCCCCCGCCCCCCCTCCTCTCCCCTCCAGGACCACAACTCCAAGACCAACCGTACCCCTCCTTCTCATCTGCTCTCTCCTCTCCCCCTCCGTTCCCTCCACTCCTCCCTTCTCTCATCGCCCTGGTTCCATTTCTAGTCCCTCCGTTTCACTCCTACCCTCTTGGTGTACACAGATCTGAGAGGATTGGATAGGTGTGAGCAATATGGCCGAATATGGAGCCATCACCACAATGCTTCTAAATCTCCAATCTTCTCGGATCTGCGTACATGGAATGGGTAGAGGCTAAGAGGGGCTGTCCTGTCATCCTCAGCTCTCCTTCCTTTTTTTTTTTTAAGCTATCTGAGATCCCTGCATTTTACTTTTTAAAAACACCCCCCCCTCTACCTGATTCCGTTCTTGTAAAGAGTGTGTGAAAAATTATGATTTGCACTGTTTGAATTGTTTTGGTATGCATTTTTTACACTTCAGACTGGATAATGTTGACTCTTGAGTCACCCACTGAGTAGTTATTGTTTGCATTGACTGTTGCAGATTTTTTTTTATTTTTTTTTATATATATATATATATATATATATATATACTATACTTGTGCAGCGTGGGTCTGATTGGATGAGATTTTGGTCAATGAGGTAATATATTTTCACCAGCTCAAATGAATCATGTTAGCCTGTCATTCAAAGTTTAAACTACTCACGCAGACACTCACTCATTCTGTCTACTAACCTGTAGCTTCACAGCTGTTCCCATAGCAACATGGTGGCCATTTTGTCTCTTAACCTGATCAGGTGATCAGCTCTGACCAATTATTTGTTGAGATTTATTGGACGCAGTCATTTCTCCTTTCTCTTGCATGTTTTACCTAACTGAAAGGAAAAGCATTCCACTACAATATGAAGGACACATACGTTTAATACATAGGTCAGCTCACAAGTTAGCAAAACTGAGATATGACATTACAGGAAATTGTTCCATATCGATGCAACATAAATCCATAAAGTTTCATGCAGGTTCGATATCGTTGACAATAAGTATAAGAATGTGACGGTCTTAAACAAACATGTTCACCTTAGTGCTGCTTCTCAAACATCTTTTCTCATATCACAGTCAAAGTCTGTTCCAATTCCAAATGCAAAACAATGTAATATAAGATCGATATCGTGTTATTTGGGGTAGATTTGGACCCTGCTTTGAGTTGTTGTACATATTCTCACCAATATCAGTGTGCAACGTTTTACTTGAACCCCCCTTTTAAAAGTCCTGCGGGACACTGTCGTAACAGTGACGTAAGTTATGTCAAACAGTCATGTCTGCTTATGGCAACGGATGAGTTGGAGAGGTCAGATGGAGAGATCAAGTAAAGTGTAACTGTTGCAATCAGACACCCTTAGCTAGCTATACCCAATGTTACTTAACACTATTTGAATTGGCTATTCCTATGTCACCTCACATTAGCATGCATTGACATTCACACGCTTTTCCGTCTGACATGTATCTTACTAAAACACATGTCCATGAATTGTAATGAATGCTACAGTACTTGCCATCTCATATAACGTGTTTAGAAGGCCATGTTTATGGACTCTTAGGCTTAGGTTTTCTTTTCATGTCTTAACTTTGAACATAACCACGAAAGAAGATGCAACACAACAATTCAATACTAAAATCAGCGGTATGTTCTTTAAAAACATCTCATAGAGCACAGAAATGATGTAAAGCACACAATATCCAACTTGTATATTTTGTTACCAGTGGGTTTTGTCTGATTATTCATAGAATATAAATCTAGCCATTGCCTCCACTAACAGTTCCTCCCTGTTGGATCTGGAGATTTCAGCTCAGCCTTTAGTTTAGTGCCATGTACTGTACTGTAGCTATAGGGTGCATACTAGTAGTCTACTGTTGCTTCCTCCCCCCTTTTCTCCTTTCCTACATTCACACAGATATGAGCGAACTAGACTGGTTAAAAGAGGCATCCATCCACCATATTGCTTTCACACGTCCTGTCTGTCCAGATCATTTCAGGTAAAGACGAAGAGTTGAGCCGAGGAAGTCCCTTTTAGAGTATTGAGGTGCACCCCTAGTCCCGTTCTTCACTTCAACGCCACTCCATAGGCGTAATACCTGTTTAAGGTTGCTAGTCGTTATTTGAAGTTGGACGTTTGTACCTGACAGAATGTACCATGGGTGAATTGGCTTGTTTAACACAAAGTAAAAATGGTCTTGTCTCTAAAATGAAGTGAAAGGTGTAATTTGTTCCACGATGCGCCTGGCTACAGTAACTGACAGTGATGTGTTTCAGTGTTATTGGTTCACAGTAAAGGACGTCTCCGTCTTAGTTCCTCTGCCTGAGAATAGGAGTCTCTTGCCTTATGCTGAACAGGCCTGGTTGTGTTGGGTTTTATGTGTGTGGGTTCAGAGAAGTCTGGTGCCAGTCTGTTTCTGCTCTCTTGACAATTCCATAATGCAATGTTTAGATTGACAATGGAGTTGGCAAAAGCACAAACAGATCGGGGACCAGGCTAGGTTCAGAGTACAGTGAAACAGAGAGAACTCATATCATGACTGTCTGCTGGAATTATCTCAGCCTTTATTTTCTCTTTTTAATTTTTTTAAAATGATTTTTGTTTCAGTTTAATGTTAATAATACACCTGCTTTTTGGCAGAATATACACATTCCTGATGAAAAGGAATCAGGACTAAGAAACGGAGCTCTATGTACTAGGTGTTTTTAATACTTACAGATAGGATCTTGTACATAGCAACTTTCAACCAAAACAACTCTCCTGAATATCAGGCCTGATGAATATGGCTATTCTTTTAATACAAAACTACACACCCTTTTCCTACAGCAGCTGTCTGCAGCCATAACAAGCTGTTATGAGAGCCAGGAGGTTATCCTTGTAGCAGTCTTCTGAATGCATTGTGATAAAGTGTATGTCATTCTTATGGTGGGGGGTGATGGGTTGTCTGTGTCTCTGTCTGCTGTGAGCGAACGTGTGATTTTGGATGAGTGGGTGGTGCGTCATTCCCAGTGGTTAGCACACCAGAAATGCAGTGGCGCGTCCTTCTCAGTTGTTAGTACCTCCTGAAATACTATGGTGCGTCATTCTCAGTTGTTAGTACATCTGAAATACAGCTGCAGTTGAGAAGCTCAAAACTATTAGTTTCCTCGCTCTCTTAATACATTATGCAGAGTGACTTACAGGAGAACTTAGGGCACATTGACTGATTTTTCACTTAGTCGGCTCGGGGATTCGAATAAACAACCTTTCGGTTACTGTCCCAGTGCTCTTAATTACTAGGCTACCTGCTGTATTAATACATAAAATACATGAAACCAGGCTGACCAATTGACTAGTGAAAGACCAATAAGGCCACATTAACATATTAAATATATAATTTCATATTGGCACATATTTAAATATTTCCACCATGGTTCATGAACCTCTTTGCAGTGGACAACAGTAAACCAATCTCTGCTCCATGATCCCAGCATAAGGAGGAGAGTGATCCATAAAACTCTTGAATCAAACGTCCAACCTGCTGTTTGTGGAGCTCCCAAGGACAAGAGATATGGTTAGCCAGTTGAACTAAAGGCCACAGTGTGAATGTACAAAAAAAACTACGTCTGATCTTTGCAATTTCTTTGAACTATTTTCCGATATCAGTTGATGTGGTCGACAAGGTCGGACAAAACATAAAGTCCAGGTGTCTCTGTCATCATGAGGACACACGTGACTTTAATTAATGTATCTTCATTTTCTGTCTGTCAGTGACCACTGTATATGTCACTATTGTTATCTTGAGATGAGAATAAAATAAAACTGTCCCACTCTGTAAACCCAATTTATGGATTTTTTTTCTGTGAGTTTCCTTGTATGACTGTTATTTATTATATACAGTACCATTCAAAAGTTTGGACACACCTACTCATTCAAGGGTTTTTCTTTATTTTTTACTATTTTCTATATTGTAAAATGATAGTGAAGACATCAAACTATGAAATAATACATATGGAATCATGTAGTAACCAAAAAAGTGTTAACTTCTTATGGCTGGAGGCAGTATTGAGTAGCTTGGATGAATAAGGTGCCCAGAGTAAACTGCCTGCTACTCAGGCCCAGAAGCTAAGATATGCATATTAGTAGTAGATTTGGATAGAAAACAGTCTGAAATTTCTAAAACGGTTTGAAAAATGTCTGTGAGTATAACAGAACTCATATGGCAGGCAAAAACCTGAGAAAAAATCAGAGGTTTGTAGGTTTGCCTATCCAATATACATTGTCTATGGGGTCATATTGCACTTCCTAAGCCTTCCACTAGATGTCAACAGTCTTTAGAACCTTGTTTGATGCTTCTACTGTGAAGGATGAGGGAATAAGAGCTGATTGAGTCAGGGGTCTGGCAGAGTGCCACGAGCTCACTCAGGCGTGCCCCCGTGAGAGTTAGCTGCGTTCCATTGCATTTCAACAGACAAAGGAATTCTCCGGTTGAAACATTATTGAAGATTTATGTTAAAAACATCCTAAGGATTGATTCTATACATCGTTTGACATGTTTCTACAAACTGTAATGGAATTTTGGGATTTTTCGTCTGGCCTGCCCGTCATGAATTTGGATTTTGGAAATAAACGCGCGAACAAAAGGGAGTTATTTGGACATAAATTATGGACAATTATCGAACAAAACAAACATTTATTGTGGAACTGGGATTGCTGGGAGTGCATTATGATGAAGATCATCAAAGGTAAGTGAATATTTATAATGCTATTTCTGACTTCTGTTGACTCCACAACATGGCGGGTACCTATATGGCTTGTTTTTGTGTCTGAGTGCCGTACTCAGATTATTGCATGGTGTGCTTTTTCCGTAAAGTTTTTTTTAAAATCTGACACATCGGTTGCATTATGGATAAGTTTATCTAAAGTTCCATATAAAACACTTGTATCTTTTATCAATGTTTATTATGAGTATTTCTGTAAATTGATGTGGCTCACTTGCAAAATCACCGGATGATTTGGAGACAAAACATTACTGAACATAACGCGCCAATGTAAACTAAGATTTTTGGATATAAATATGAACTTTATCGAACAAAACATACATGTATTGTGTAACATGAAGTCCTATGAGTGTCATCTGATGAAGATCATCAAAGGTTAGTGATTCATGTTATCTCAATTTCTGCTTTTTGTGACTCCTCTCTTTGGCTGGAAAAATGGCTGTGTTTTTCTCTGACTAGGTACTGACCTAACATAATCAGATGGTGTGCTTTCGTCGTAAAGCCCTTTTGAAATCGGACACTGTGGTGGGATTAACAACAAGGTTATCTTTAAAATGGTGTAAAATACTTGTATGTTTGAGGAATTTTAATTATGAGGTTTCTGTTGTTTGAATTTGGCGGCCTGCACTTTCACTGGCTATTGTCAAGTCGATCCCGTTAACCGGATCTCAGCCGTAAGAAGTTAAACAAATCAAAATATATTTTATCTTTTAGATTCTTCAAAGTAGCCACCCTTTGCCTTGATAACAGCTTTGCATGCTATTGGCATTCTCTCAACCAGCTTCACCTGGAATGCTTTTCCAACAGTCTTGAATGAGGTCTTACATATGCTGAGCACTTGTTGGCTGTTTTTCCTTCACTCTGTGGTCCAACTCATCCCAAACCATCTCAATTGGGTTGAGGTCGGGTGATTGTGGAGGCCAGGTCATCTGATGCAGCTCTCCATCACTCCCCTTCTTGGTCAAATAGCCCTTACACAGTCTGGAGGTGTGTTTTGGGTCATTGTCCTGTTGAAAAACAAATGACACTCCCACTAAGCGTGAAGGCCTGATTCACGCAGTATCCTCTGAACAGTTGATGTTGAGATGTGTCTGTTACTTGAACTCTGTGAAGCATTTATTTGGGCTGCATTTTCTGAGGCTGGTAACTCTAATGAACGTATCCTCTGCAGCAGAGGCAACTCTGGTTCTTTCTTTCCTGTTGTGGTCCTCATGAGAGCCAGGTTCATCATAGCGCTTGATGGTTTTTGCGACTGCACTTGAAGAAATTGTCAAAATTCTTTACATTTTCAGTATTGACTGGCCTTCATGTCTTAAAATAATGATGAACTGTCATTTCTCTTTTCTTATTTGAGCTGTTCTTGCCATGATATGGACTTGGTCTTTTACCAAATAGGGATATCTTCTATATACCACCCATACCTTGTCACAACACAACTGATTTGGAAAGAAATTCCACAAATTAACTTTTAACAAGGCACACCTGTTAATTGAAATGCATTCGAGGTGACTACCTCATGAAGCTGGTTGAGAGAATGCCAAGAGTGTGGAAAACTGTCATCAAGGCAAAGGGTGGCTACTTTGAAGAATCTCAAATATAAAATATATTTTGATTTGTATATATATATATATATATATAATATAGACACTTTTTTGGTTACCACATGATTTGATATGTGTTATTTCATAGTTTTGATGTCTTCACTATTATTTTACAATGTAGAAAATAGTCAAAATAAAGAAAAACCCTTGAATGAGTCAGTTTGTCCAAACTTTTGACCGATACTGTGTTTGCTACATAATGAAACTATTGGTCACTATTTTTGGAGTGCGGACTGTCTACAAATGAATCTGGAGTTTCATTGTTGGAATGGATTTTCCATGGTAAGTAGAGTTCAACACAGATGAGAACACTTCCTTATTTGTCCAGATCATTATGTGTTGCACAGACGAGAACAGTTATTTCACTGCATAATAGATGTAATTCCCAAGTAGACCCAACAAGAGGCGGTATAGGACCAGGTTTCAGATGGAAAGGGGTGTCTTTCTGGGGGAGGGAAAGGGGATACCTAGTCAGTTGCACAACTGCATTCAACCGAAATCTGTCTTCCGCATTTAACCCAACCCCTCTGAATCAGAGCGGCTTGGGAAAAGTAATAATATGGGTGGACCTTTCTCTTCTCATCCTTGAACTTTTTTTTTTTGTTGTCTCTCTCCCTCTCTCTTTCTCTCTCCCTCTCTCATATTCACATGCATAATAGACTCGGTGTAACTCGGGAAAGAGTTAAACTCATTAAGTAGTGTTGATGGGTCCAGCCTGTTTGGCAGTGGAAACGAGCAAGAGAATGAAGGGACAACCAGATTACAAATGTCCGACACAGATGGGTGCTGATGAGACGCCTTGCATTTAGCAAAGAAAACAACTCACTTGTACAGAAAGTTCACCATTTCATCTACAACAGTCTTATCTCAAAAGACCTGCTAGTTGGACTGTCTTTCAATAGATGTTGGTTTTCTGGGGCCTGCCTGACTATGTAAAGCTGTGAACCAGTAAATAGAGCCAGTGAAAGCACTGTTTAAACTGGGATAGAAAGGTGATGTGATGTCTTTAGAGCTTATTAATGTTTCCCATGTTCTCTTTAAAACCAAAGCCAAACACCCTCACAGAGGAAGTGTCCTGTGGTGGTCTGTCACTGGTACCAGTCCTGATTGAAAAACAACCCCAGTCACTCACATAGTCCCCCCCCTGCTGTCCCGACTCCGGTCCGGTTCCACCCCCAGCAGTGACAATCACAGGACAGTGACAGAGCGGACTGAGCCGGTTCTGTGTTCTGCTGACAAAAGGGACACATGGAGACTGAGAGTTCCAGAACCTCTGCCCTCTCTGGGAACTGGGCCCAGGGTTCTCTGCAGGGTTCTAGCCTATGGACCTGCGGAGCGCTGGACCCACAAAAACTGGTTCTGTTTGCATTCTTCAATGTTCCAGAGCTGGCTGCTAGGCAGTAGCCGTGACAACGTGTAGATTGTGGTGTGATCAGAGCCTGCTGAGCAAGGAGGGAACAAGACAAACAGAGGGCCTTAACACTGTCAGTACACACATGGGGAGGCTGAGAACACACACCCACACACACACACATATTTTTCTCGCACTTCTCTATTTTCTCCCATCCTTTCTCACCGTCAATGAATAAATGGACATAAATTCCCAAAATGCATTCGCATATGTGTACGACTGTGAATGAATGGACATAAATTCCCAAAATGCATTCGCATTTGTGTACGACTGTGAATGAATGGACATGGGCATCTGTATATAACTATGAATAAGATTTGCTTGTGTGCACCAACAAAGATGCCTCTTTAATTTCATAGACAGCTTGTGTCACTGAACTTGTCTCAATCACAAGCTATCCCTTCACGGCTGAGAAGGAGCTTTACTGCGATACAGTGGGGATCTGTGGCCTTTCTAAACACAGATGGTGCATTTTAGACACTGGCTGCCTCTCAATGGTCAAAAACCGTTTCCCTCTCCTAATCTCCTTTCCTTAATCTGCACTGACGAGAACGAGCTGGACAGGTGAATGTACATTCACAGTTGGCACCCCACCATACTGCTTTCACCTGTCCTGTCCCATTAGACCATTCCCTTTTCAAAAGTCTGCACTGAAACCATGCTCTTCTTTCATTCCCTTGCTAATGTGAAAGCACTGATTAGATGAAAGCTTTATGGTGGATTCTCTACTCTGACCTATTGGAGAGCTAGGAGAAACCATCTCCATATTGTTGTCCACTCAAGTGCTTCCCAAGCTGTTTCTCACCAAGACTGGTTCCTAACTGGCTAGAACCTGTTCACTTGGTGTGTCACCAAAACACTCCAACCGTGTTATGTGGGTCACAGTTTCAATAAGTTGTGTCAACTGTGCCCTCCTCTTCCTGGCTTTCATTGCTGCGCTTTGTCACCTTAACCTACTTCAAGAGTCACTTCAGCCCCACCTCGCTTCATCTCGGATGCAGATCAGGTTTGAAAACCTTGTCTGATGAGAAAAGTAAGCAGTCTGAGAGAGCGATAAGGCCTCTCATTTTAATGAACCTTCCCATTATGCAGCCTCAGACACTCAATGGTGGCTTGGTAGACAGAGGAGAATTTCATGCGCAGCAAAAAACGGAACGTCTGGCCCGAACAAACAAGAGACCAGACCAGAAAAGGCCCCTCGTCCGTCGTCATGGGAACCACAGGGGAACTGAAGGGTTTGGGAAAGGGCCGGTTGTTTTGGTCGCCTAGTGCCCCCTTTTTCCCTCATTCTTCCCTCTCTCCTCTCGTCTCCCTCTCTTGGTTCTGTTTGGTGACTGCGAGGGGGACTTCAATGTGACGGTAGCTTGGCAACTCCCCCGGCGGTTGGACATTGATATGCAGTGAGGGGACTGGGACTGGGGAGAGGGCTGAGGAACAATGCTCTCCTTATGAGAGTCCCCCCCCCTCTCAGGCCCAGGCAGAACTAAGTGGGAGGACAAATATTTCAGCTCAGGGAGCCGAGACGCAACACATAAGACAGGGTCGACCAGCCGAAGGATCCTCACCGTCAATGTCCTCTGTGCTGTTAGTGTGTGTGTGAGAGGGATGATGGATGTGTATATGTGTCTGTGACAGAGAATGTGTGTGTGTACTTGTGTGTGTATGCGTCCGTGTGTGTGCATGTATGTGCGTGCATGTGTGGTTGTGTGTGTGTGTGGGCAGACGTGGTGGTCTCTTTAAATTGACAGTGACTTGTTCATGCTCTGATAGATGCATGCTTCCCTCAGCCATGATTTATTTGCCAGTAAAAACAAGACCACAGACACTGTCTCACTATTTATTGAGCACAGAATAAAAAACATACAAAACACCCGCTACGAAATACTACCTCAGATAAACTATGTTAGATTCAAATCAGACATAATTGCAGTAAATTCACAATATAAGAGAATATATACTAACTCCAAAGAAAAACAATGGATTTATTGATATTTTTTTACTACATTCATATGATTTGACTGATCTCTTTTTGAGGAGTGAAAGTTTTCCAGATTGTACACATATGTAAACTGAAATACACTGAAACATGTACACTAAAATATTGTTCATTGGGTCCTGCAATCTGAGCAGGTCGAAATTCCAGTATTGTGTCACATGACAGCAAACCACAATAGATATCAGCATTGTATCAGTCAGATTGTACTCTACACAGATTCACCATTTTGATAGGGATTGGTTAGGTTCTATCTCGACATACAGTATATCAATATATTGACACAGGAGCCATTGTGTAGACTAGCGGTTACACTAATCGCTTTTAATAATAATAATAATAGTGTTTATCTGTAGAATAGACGTGGTGTAAAATCTGGGCACGGTGTCAACAAAGCGTCTCATGAGTAGGAGTGCTGATAAAGGATCTGTCTATATAATAATATTCAAGTTTGATCCAAAAGGCAAAACTGATCCTAGATCAGCATTCCTAGACTGAGACGCTTGGTGGATACGGGCCCTGAGCAATGTTCGTAGCTCTGCAGAAGATGCTCAGCAGCATTGTTTTTGACGGGCAAAATGATGAGAAAACCCTGAGCAACACAACAAACAATACTGGAACAATTCTTAACACACCAGACCGTTGATTTGCACCCACTGTCACATTGCTCTGGAGAGATCCTAGACGACTACACTGTACTGGTTGTTAGTTACTTAGCTAATGACAAGGTCAATGAATATTTACACCACATGTAAACAGTCTGTCACCAGCAGTAGTGGGTGTTATGACTGGCGTTTGACGGGTACCATTCTACCACATTCCTTCCCTTGTCGATCACTGTGAGATGGGGTGCAGGGGGTTAGAAGTAGGTTAGAGAGGGAACATGTACCCCACAGACACAGTCAGAGGATCCCTCAAAGGCTCTTTCTGTTGTTAATCTCCACTAATAAAGACTCAGGAAGTAAAAAAAAAAATACACCAAGAATCCAGACCATTATTCACAGCTAAGATAATTGTTTCCTTTTTTTTGTAAGGATAATGGAACTTCTTTGTTGGTGTTCTTTTTATTATAAGAGAGTATAGAAATGAGTAAAAAAAAAGTTGAGAAAAGTTTATGGCAGTTGATTCAGCTCTCTTCTAGCTTTCAGCTCCACCACTACAATTGATATGTTGTCTCGTGTCATAATGGTTAAGTTATCTTCATAACTTATCTCACGGCTGGGAGGGATTGAAGACAACCAAAGCCCATCAAGTAGTCATAAGCACAAATTATCTCAAAAACAATGACCTTAAACTCATAAAAAGTGGGCTTTAAGCAGGAAGTCGCCCCCTATGCATGATGATGTCAACAGTGCCGACCTTTCTTCTCAATAGTCTTCTTGGTAAAATAAAGGTCAAATAAGTCACTCTCTAAAGACCCAGCATCATAGAGATCCTTTATCTTCATTCAGTTCAATGCCCAGCACAGCCACCGTGGGCCGAGAGAGGTTGGGGTAAGAGAGCTGGAGGTCTGGAGGTCTAAGGGTAGCTTGGTCACTTTGTGCTCCAATGAAGTGACTCCTGGCTAGTCAGGGAGAGGACCTCAGCAGGGTGTTCCAATGACAATGAGAGAGGAGCTGTCTTTGGCCTTGTCATAGAAGATGGCTGGTGTGGTCCCAGACACAATCGTCAGCTTCTCCTCCTTGGTGGAGGACGGAGAGAGTGATGACGGAGAGGAGAGGGAGGTGGAGGCCGCTGTGGCGGTAGTCGAGGAAGACAATGATGAAGAGGCTCCGTCTGGTAGACACTCCTCACAGCAGCAACAACAACAGTCCATGAAGGCCTGGCCCAGTGAACGACACAGACACAGGAACAACACCGGTGTCACCGAGCAACGGACAAACAACAGGAACTGGCCAATCAGAGCCAGCAGGGCCTCAGTTGTCGTGGAGACGGGGTTGGCGATGTAGGCCAGGGCGATATTACAGACATTCTCGGGGAGGTTGCACACGGCGTAAACGATGGCCAAAGCCACGACCGTAGAACTCAACCTACGCTCTCTCTTCAGCTGCTGCTGCTTCTTAGGAGCGGAGGAGGATGACGATGATGAGGAGATGGAGGAGGAGGAAGGGGGTACTCTCTTTCCTCCTACTACTGTGGTTGTCCCCTGTTTCCTCCGTGCCTCTTCAGCGACAACGTGTCTCGTCACCAGCTGACAGGCGAGGGTGAAGAGGAGCGGCAGACAGAAGTAGCAGCCGAAGCACCACCACATGCGGGCCTCGTGGTAGGTCAGCACCAGCGAGTAGACCGACTCAGGAAGGCTGAGGGAGGGCCTCCGGATACACAGGTCCACCACGAAGCCCCCTGGCTGGACGGAGACCTCCTGGGTGAGCTGCCACAGCAGCAGCTCTGGAGCAGCCAGGACCATGGAGCCGATCCAGACCACAGACAGCTTGGCCAGGATGGACTGGCAGGGCTCCACCCGCGGGGCCTGGGGCTGTGGGCTGGTCGCTGCGTGGAACCGGTCGATGGTCAATGCACACAGGCTGAACGTGGCTACTCCCAGGGAGGTCACCTGGAAGGAGAGGGGTAGGAGAAGGACAGAGGGAGAAGTAAGGAAGAAGATGGCGGAGAGATGTAGAGAGGGAAGCGAAACAGGCAGAGAAAGTGAAGATGGGAGAGAGGGGTGAGGGCAAAGAAGGAGAGGAGAGAAGAGGACAGTGGAAAGGAGAGGGAGAGTGAATGGGATAGATGGAGTGACACTGGTTTCAATACAAGATGTTCATTTGGCAGGTCTTGATGCCGATTCTGAGGCTTCTCGAACTCGCCAAAGAAAAAACTGGGGGAAGCACTACCGCCTCGAATAGATGCCCCAGGAATATGCAAATGTCCTAAGCTTGGTTAAAAAGAGCATATAGACTAACATTAGAGCGTCCTGTCTGACCCAGATCCCCCCTCCTCGATAGAGCTCCTAACAACCTAAATTAGTTAAGCACACCCTGCCAAACTATTAACGTGGGGCACTTGTTAGCATAACAATGGGCTAACTACCATAACACAGAGGGGTCTGGCAGACTGGGGCGGTCTGAAGACAGCTATATACACGGGCAGTGGTGCACATAGTGTAATTACAACTATAAAACACACACATTATAGTGATTTAGTATAGTTTGTGTTTGAAATATATAAATACCCAGACAAGTAGAACAGCCAGAACTGGGCTAGCACCATCAAACCTGCAAGTGGACTATTTCAGCCCTGATGGCAGATGCCCCATTGCACTAACACAGGGAGTATTCCTACTCATAAATATGTGAATAGTAGCCTATCACCCATATATATAAATAAAAAGATAAGACATTTTACAATAAGAGTTCTTTGTATCTCTTCATGGACTCTTTATTTATATATGTGCTACCTATCACGTCGTCCCTATATGTGTACCGAGGTATAATCATTTGTATTTATACAAAAGTATGAAAACTTGTGTGTATGACTGGCCTAGCCCTACTGTTCAATAATGGGAGAACGAGGAGAGCTAGATCCTATGCAGAAATAACGGGCACCTGCGCATGACGCAACAGGTGCATCTCTTTGCGCTTGTGAACGCACACGGCCGAAAGGTCCTCACGTACGTGGACGTTCAATGTGAACTTTTTACCTCCATGTAAGGCACAATCCGACACGACAGGTCGCCTAGCAACCGTCTCTTGGTGAGCTCGTTGAAGACGACCACCGGCATGCAGAAAAAGAGCACGAGGAAGTCCCAGAACGCAAGGCTGGCCAGGATGCAGTTCCACGCGCTCTTCAGGTAATAGTTGTGCCAAACGATACACATGAGCGCGAGGTTACCGACGATGCCCATGGAGAATAGGATGAGGGCCAGCAGCATCACTGCGTAAGCCCGGTAGGAGCTGTCAGTTACCGGGTAGAGTGGGTTGTGGAGCAGCACCGACCCCTTGAAATCTCTGTCTGGAGTGCTGTTGGCCAGGTGTGCATTCTTGGGCGTGGTAAAGTAGCCGTCCGGGTCATACGGTCTGGGATGTCGGTAGCTGTGGGGAGACTGCTGGTCCCGTTTTCTCGAGCTCCCATCATTGGCGCCCCTGGGGATTCTCTTTGGGTTTGCGTCTGGTTCCTGCAACAGAGATTCGATATATCCTCCTCCAATCTGATTCTGATTCACCGCAGTGTCTGACTCTCCGTTCCCCGTGGTTAATACACGTGCTGACCCGTCCCTGTCCTGGGTCCTCAGCGCCGTGTAACCAGAGCCGACATGTCGGGGCTCCGCAGCCCTCAGGAAAAGTATGAACAAAGCAAAAAGCGGAGTCATTTTACCTTGATAGAACGCTCAGAGCAAAGTACGTAAATATTCTGAAAGTGTTGAGTTTGTTCATAAGGGATAACTCAATAAAAGCCTAAATGTATTCACAAATAGTTTCAGAACCGTATCCAAAAATCCGTCCACCGGCTGGTCCTGATGTAGAAGTTTTGAGCGTCTGTCTGGCTCCAACAAGGGTGGCCGTTATTCACTCATGCCCTGCACATTCAAGAGACAACATCCGCCCTCTGGTGGCCTAGATGGGCGAGACAAGGACCTCAAGCCCTGTATTCAGAGCAAAAGCCTAGTTCAGTTCAATCAAAGCAAGGCAATTAATATTGGCCATGTTTCCCACAAAAGTGGCAAAAAAAAAGTCCCACAATAGGGGAGACTGGGGCACCAGGTAACACTTTCAGTCCTTTTCTTATTCATGAAAAGATGATTTGAGTTAGATTAATACTATTTATTATAACATACAGTGCCTTCAGAAAGTATTCACGCCCTTGACCTTTTTGAAAAGCTGAAATGTCTTGAGTCAATAAGTATTCCAGCCTTTTGTTATGGCACGCCTAAATAAGTTCAGGAGTAAAAATGTGCTTAAAACGTCACATCATACTTGCGGGGTGGCAGTTAGCCAGCTGGTTAAGAGCTTGGGGTCAGTAACAATAAGGTCGCTGTTTTGAATCGCCGAGCTGACTAGGTGAAAAATCTGCCAATGTGCCCTTGAGCAGCAAGGCACTTAACCCTAGTTGCTCTGGATAAGTGTGTCTGCTAAGTGACAAAAAAATATAAGTTACATAGCCCCACTCTGTGCAATAATAGTGTTTAACATTATTTTTTAAATGACTACATTATCGCTGTACCCCCCACACACAATTATTTGTATTTATTTATTTAACCAGGAAGGGCTCAATTGAGATTTAAAATCTATTTTTCAAGAGCGTCCTGGTCAAGATAGGCAGCACCAAGTCATTACAAAAATGACAAACAAACAACATGAAAAACTACAAGTAATCTAGTAAAAACCACAGAATTCACAAGAGTATAACAACAATTAAAAAACAGCAAATTAAAAACATTGACAGGTCAGGGAATCAGTCTCAAGATCACTTATCAGTGATTTAAAAACACCAATCGTGACAAGTTGCTGTTTTCCAGTTGCTTTTTAATGTAGGAAATTATAATGTAAAAACACTTTTAAAGCCGCAAAGGATAAGATGATCCAACTTTCCAAACAAATAATGTTTGGCTAGCCACAGTATTCAACTAGCCATTTAGCTTTCTAGCACGTTGACTCATTTATTTGTAAACAATTAACAAGCTATTAAGCTACCACGTGTTCTCGTCAAACTGTGAACACAGTAGCTAGTGAGCAACAAGATATGCCAAATAACAGTCTAAAAAAAAACACTTCTTGAGGACAAATAAATCACATTTGACCGTTCAGACGTAAGTCACATGGCCGGGAATCAGATTTGTATCAGACTTGGAATGTGGCTTAAAATATCAGATTTGATGTGCTTTTTGGCTGTTCATCAAAGTAGACTTTAATGACATATGCAATTTAGCAGACACATTTATCCAAAGCGAACTGTGTACATGGTAGTGGAAACAGATCATAGAGACATGATTACTATTTTGATATCATGGATGGTCAGTCCTTGCATCTATAGCGCTGTCTATGAATTTGAGAGTGGTTACATTTCTCCATCCCTCAGATTTTTACCAAAAGAGCAGGGAGGTATTGTTTCTACTGCTGATTGTCATTTTAAGAAGTTAAGATGCAGATTAAGTACACACCGAAATATGTTACAGATACTATAAAAATGTCCCGTCACTCAGACAGTTAGTGAATACACAGGATCCAGCACAGCAAACAATCAATCGTATTTTACAAAAGCCCTTTTTATATAAAAAATAATAACCACAGTGGTTATAGCGGGTGCAACAGTTCAACACCTCAGGAGCAAATGTGAGTTGGCTTTTCATAGCTGAGCATTCATTCATAGGTTGAGAGAGAGAGTCGAAACAGCAGGACCGGGACAAGGTTGAAACGGGTATAAAAAAAAATATTGGTGTAAAAACAATTCCACCCCGATTCCTTTTATGGATGGGTTAATCTTTGAATTTGCTGTTGAATGGCCTGCTCCTTCTCCATTTTCGGAACACCAGCCCGCTCCCCCAAAGTGATCTTTTATGGTCTTCGCAGATCTCACTCTCCGTCAGGTCCATCTGTGGTGTATAGGGGCAGGCCTCAGATGTATACGGATGGTTGTGAGCACAATCTAGCTGGGCACTGAGCTCTTTAGTCATGGTCTCGGTGGACCTCTTCTCCACCGCAGCACAAGAACACTGGCACCCAGGGGTCAGTTTGGCATGCTGTACTAACCGTTCTTTCCTGTTGGTAGAACAGAAATTAAGGCAACTATTAGGCTATAGATATATTAAAGAATCACTGCATATACTTGAAATTAACAATAGCCTTAGAAATAACATGGATTACACATATCTCCTCTGCCTCCTGCAGTCTCCTCCAGGATTTAAACAGTTTCAGGGATGAAGATGTCATCCTGAAAACAAAAAAACGTTTTGTTAAGACATCTGAACCCAAATATATCAGTTGGCATTAACAAGCTACCTGTCTTGTAGGCTTTGTCAACACACACACACACACACACACACACACACACACACACACACACACACACACACACACACACACACACACACACACACACACACACACACACACACAAAATGCATTACAGTACTTGACTATCTGAGGTGGAAAGTAGCTACAGTAACTAATGTAAACTCACCCCATTCCGTACAAATGTGCGTAACCGCGACATTCAAAAGAGGTTGCAATGAAAAATGAATGGGACTGTAGTGACTGTTGGCATCAATCTGGGGTGTGAACTACGTTTCGATTCAGCGTTGATTGACATGGTAATGGGCTAAGAGTATTTGAGAAAAGAGGAAAAAACTGACCCCTCCGACGCTGTACGCTACATCGTGATGTGTCACTATGTTACATACAGCGCGCATTTCCAACTCATTTTGTGCCATACAGCCTCTTTCCACCAGGGGTAGCCCTTCTCTCACAGATTAAAATCATGCTTAACCACATACACTTGTAAGAAAACTTCATTATTCATGAATTTGTCTAAATTAATATAATTATTGCTAATATTAAAGTAATATTTCATGACTAGGGTGCCAATTGCATTTTTTTGCGCGTCATTACTGCGAGCCATCATGACATTTAAAAGCCGGAACAGCTGCAGTTCACTTGTGAGGCTAAAGGTAGCGCAGCCCTAAACCCCTCTTCAAATTCGACACAAACCTTCAAACAGGTATGTGATGAGACATTACATAAACTCTTTGTTTTATTTACATTTTAAAGTTGATTAGTTGGACAAATCGGGTGAAAAAACCTGTTTTCTTCACACAACATATTTCCCCCTTTCAAGATCACTTCGTAGCCTTCGCTCCCCACCCGCCATTTTTAAAAAGACCTGACGCAGCTCATTGCCTTGTTGAATTAATGTAAACTCACTCACTTTTGTACATCGCCTTGGTCCGTACAATTTACCTTATTTTTGCGCTCAAAAAACGTAATACTTCCAGATCAACTGTAATATCAAAACCAATGTAAAGCACAATGTCTCCCCTTTCCAACAAAATTAATGAGGCTACTAAGGCTTCATTGCGAAGTCTACCTCCGCAAATTGCTGTCTGTAGATCCTGCAAGCTCGAGCTGGCGCTTCCTTCCTCTTCAGGACACGGAGCCACTTCTTCAAAAGTTTTGGGTCCTTGGATTAACGGTACTCCTCTTCGTCTGAGGAGGAGTAGGAAATATCGGACCAATGTGCAGCGTTGTAAGTGTCCATAATTAGATTTATAATGAATCAAATGAACACAGAACAAAATAACAAAAACACAAACAAACAACCGAAACAGTTCTGTATGGTGAAACACAGACACAGAAATGAACTACCCACCACCCATAGTGGGAAAACAGGTTACCTAAGTATAATTCTCAATCAGAGAACGATCGACACCTGACTCTGATTGAGAACCATACTAGGCCAAACACATAGAAATATAATACACAGAACAAAACATAGAATAACAACATAGAATGCCCACCCCAACTCACACCCTGACCAAACTAAAATAAAGACATAAAAAAGGAACTAAGGTCAGAACGTGACAGTACCCCCCCCCCCCCCCCCACCCCCCCAAAAGTTGCGGACTCCGGCCGCAAAACCTGAACCTATAGGGGAGGGTCTGGGTGGGCATTTCACCGCGGTGGTGGCTCTGGTGCGGGACGTGGACCCCACTCCACCATAGTCTTGGCCCACTTATATGGCGCCTTTGGAGCGGCGACCCTCGCCACCGACCCCGGATTGGGGACCCTAGCAGCGGGCCCCGAATAGACGGGAGACTCTGGCAGCGCCGGAGTGAAGGGCGACTCCGGCAGCTCCGGAGTGAAGGGCGACCCCAGCAGCTCCTGACTGACTGACGGGCGGCTCCGGCAGCTCCTGACTGACGGGCGGCTCTGGCAGCTCAGGACAGACGGGCGGACCTAGAGGGAGGCGACGGAGAGACAGCCTGGTGCGTGGGGCTGCCACAGGACCCACCAGGCTGGGAAGACCTACAGGAGGCCTGGTGCGTAGAGGGGCACCGGAAGGACCGGGCTGTGCGGGAGCACTGGAGCTCTGGTGCATACCATTCGCACCTCTCCCTAAGTAAGTCATCCAACTCCTCCAGGCTGGATGACCACTTTAGCCCGGACCCTCCAGAGTGCAGGCACAGGTTGAACCGAGCTGTGGGTGAGCACTGGAGATCTGGTGCATACCATTCGCACCTCTCCCTAAGTAATTGTAAAACAAAAACATACGTTCCCAGAACTTCCAAGAAACCAAATATGCTAGCTGGGTATTCTCCATCTTTGTAATGACTAAACTCTCAATGTGTCTCAAGCTGTTGTTGTTAATGTTAAAACATCAAACCTGGAGGGGTTGAAGATGTTGGTATCATAACTTAAGACAATGTCTAGGATTTCCCCCTTTTACATTAAAGATTACTAAAGTAGCTCATATAGTCCCAATATACGAGGCAGCTTTTCCATCTGGGAAGTACTGATAATTGTAGTTTCGATAGGGTTCAAGAACAATAATAAACGCTCAAAGTAACACTAAGTATTAGTTTAATTTAATTTAATAAATAGTAAGTCTATCTCCTGTTTCCATAGCATTATGCAGCTTGATGTACAAGTACACCCACAGGACAGGACGCTGGTCTGTGGCAGGGAAATTAATCAATACTTGTTTATAATGGTTTCCTAATGTGTATCATATTGAATTGTATGCATTTGAAGGCAGATGTGGACCCTGTCACCTCTCATGTAATTACACAATATGACCACACAGAGACAGTGTAAGATTCTCTCTCGCTCTCTCAACTAAGGTTGCTTGCCACCTGCTAAGGTATGACAGAGAAAGTCATGAGTTGTGTTTGAATACTCATACTAACCGTACTATTTGTGACGTAAATTGAGTATGTAGTATGCTTATTGGACAAGCAGTGGACATTACTTCCGTGCTTTTAGGCCCCATAATACGATTATTCAGAAAATGGCCGTGGATTTGATTTGAGGAAAATAGTGGAAAATATGCAGCCGAAGTCCGACGAGAGCGGATACAAATGTATTGCTTTAACCAATTATAAAATAACAATTATAAAATAAAGTAATGACTTTTCAAATGAGTTATGTTACACGCTATGTTGGCTGACAATTTGTTAGCTACGCTATCCTTACGAACCGCATAACATATCATTATAGCAGTATGTACTGGTATGTTAGCTAGCTATCTAATGTTATTTAGCTACTAATACATTGAACTTGCCTAATTATCTACCCAACATTTATTGACTTGATTATTCACATCATTCTTAGCTAAGTGGTACAGTCGTTATGCGTTCTCAATGGACATTGTTAATGAAGTCGTAAAATGCCTAGCTAGTAATTTGTTATGCTACCAAGCTAGTGGTTGCATAGCAACAGCATCAACTTCCGGTAGACAGGCGAAGCGCTAGTACGCTCAACTGAAAGGATACCTTTCGTTTACAGTATACAAAAAGGAACTAATAGTATATAGTATGTGGTATATACTCATTAAGTATGTAGTATACAGTATGTTAGTATGGGTATTCGAACACACCTAT